>NW_016158470.1:4466-26622 GCF_001687245.7 Rhagoletis zephyria
ACGGACAGACGGACAGACGGACGGACAGACAGACATGGCTTAATCGATTTCTTTTTTCATCCTGATCATTTATGTATACATTTGTCTATATCTATCTCGATTCGTTTTGGCTGTTACAAACAACCGTTATGTGAACAAAATTAATATACCCTTGTGCACAAGTGCGCTCGGGTATAAAAAGTTTATCCTAATTTTCGAGCTTAACTCCCTAATCTGTTATTAGAAAAAGAGATTAGCCATGCAAAATTATAATTAAAAATATCTCAGATTAAACCGATAACTTTTTGGTGTCCAACCAAGTTTTATCGATTATACTTGCGAAGAAGAGGAGGAATGTCAAATGTTAAAGTAAACTAAAATTGAAGCTAGTAAGGAAATAGGTTTGTAAAGGTATTTATAATAAAATATTCAGTTAAAATATATTTAAATGGCATAACTTGTGTTGCAGAAAAAAGTGACCACGGTGGCACAGAGAAGAAGTTTAACTTTTTTTCGAGTTGTATGAATAACAAGCACAACCAATTTGACAGCTAACGAGCTTTGATTGAGATTATATTTATATGTAAACGTACTTTTATGCTTTGCCGTTCGCATATGTTTACACATCAAATTTCATGAGTACCTAGTACTCACGCCTTTTTTTCTGATAGGTGGACCAGGGACCGATTTATTCCAAAAATTCTTAGTTATGGTCCGATCTGCTTGAAATTTGGTAGGTAGGTAGCCTTTTGCCTAGATTAGCATACAGGTTCCATTTTTTCCGTTAAGTGGGCCAGGGTGCGATCTATTCGAAAAAGTCTTATTTATGGTCCGATTTGCTTGAAATTTGGCACGTAGGTAGCTTATTGCCTGGATTAACATATAACATATTTTTTCTGATAGGTGGACCATATACCGATCTATTGGAAAAAATCGTATTTATGGCGCGACTTCCTTGAAATTTGGCATGTAGGTAGCTTATTGCCAGGATTAACATACATATACGATAATTTTTCCTAATAGGTGGACCAGGGACCGATCTCTTCCAAAAAATCCTATTTATGGTCCGATTTGGTCGAAATTCGATAACCATATTATAGATATGCGTAGAATAAAATTGAGTCATTGTGTTACAGTTCGAAAGGTGTTTGAAAGCGCGCAAACATGCGGGTATTAGCTAATTAACAATACTTATTACACAGGCCAAAAAAATTGATACAAATTTTATGCAGCAAATGTTGACAATGTTTTTGAGATTTGTTTTTTGTGCTGATTACGAATCCGTAAGCATAAAGTTTCCATCATCCAGATTTAAAAAAAAACGAGGTCAAAGTGCCAAAAAATCGCGTTTTTGCAATATATGAGAAGCTGTAGCAAAGAAAAAAAGGGTGGTAGAACCTTCCACTTCGGCTTAGATTAAAACTAAAAATCTCGACTACTATCCCTGCATACCTTTGCTTGATGGTCACTTATAGTCATTTGGTGAACAGGAAAAACTGATTTTGGGAAGTTTGAGTACCTACCGCAATTAAGAAAAATGTGATAGAACATTCGACTTAGGCTTAAATTAAGGCTTAGACTTCTGACGTCAATCCCTGAAAATACCATTCCTGCACCTTGACACTAAGGTCACCTATAGTCGGTTATTGAACAGCTAACACTGATTTTTACACAATTTTTCTCAATTGCATAATTTTCCAGTATTTTTTTTTATTGTTGGACGATAAAAAGGATTTGAGTATAGGTGACCATCCGGGCAAGGTGCAGGAATAGTATTTTCAGGGATATATGTCTGTAGTCTAACTTTAATTTAAGCCTAAGTGGTACTATCACCTTTTGTTTCCTTGCTAGAGCTTCCCAAATATTACAATAACGCGATTTTTTGACACTTTCACCACGTTTTTCTCAAAATCTGGAGCTGATGGAAACTTTATACTTACGGACTCGTATTCAGCACAAAAAAGTCTCTCAAAAACAGCTTTAACATTTGCTGCATCAAAATCGGTGTTGCCCTGTGTTACCTACACTAATTATATAAAGAGAAGCTCCTTNGAACGGCTGCACCGATTTTTTTGAAAATTTGGTCACCTACTGCAGACTTTCGATATATTAAGGGAGCGTGGCATCACCCATACATATCGAATGGTTCATACCGTATATCTCTGGAAGTATTTGTGGTAGTGTCCTGGAAGTTGGTATAGAGATGTTGGGGCTACTGGAAAAGCACGCGTGGCGCTTTCCAAACATGTTAAAACCTTTACCTATCTGTAAATATATACACCCANATAAGAGGTGATCTCGCGAACAGGGTTCGTATTTGCACACACATGCTCTGCTCACACACACGCCAGATACACATTCAACTTGTACTCACTGCTCATACACATGTGTGTGCATAAGTGGAAAACAAACTCTGCTCACAGAAAAGTGTGTGCTGTTTGTTATTAAGCACATGCACATGTGTGTGAGCCGATTTTTGCACAAATTTCAGTCCATGCACATGCACATAATATATTTTTAAAAGAGTTTGTTTATTAAACGTTATTTTTTGAAAGACAATTCGATAGAAAGTGAGATGTTGTTTGTTTTTTATATTACAGAAAACATATTTGGGCAATTCACAAGGTGTTGTGAAGTTATATTTTCCTAACAAAAGTTGTGTTAAAACACGACGGTTGTGAACACCTGTTACGATTATTTATTATATCTCAGCACTTAACCTCACATAACACCGAATAAACATAGGTTGCAGAGTTGTATCGTCATGTGTTATTTTTCTTCACAAAACAATAACAACATTTTTACAACTGTCATGAAATATCATGACTTCACGACAAACACGACAAATACGACACCTTGTGAATTGCCCAATTAAAAAATTATTTTAAGATTTGAGTTAGAAATCGAAGTGTATAAGTTTCTCTACGCAAAGCACGCACATGTGCGTGTGCCTTATATTAATAAAAATAAAGTACACACATGTGCCCGTGCTTTTTACCAAACGGCACACACATGTGATGTGAGCAAGTTTTTAATTTTTTATATGCACAGCACACGTGTGTGAGCGTAAAATGTTAGGATGTGCTGCACATGTGTGTGCAAATACGAACCCTGCTCGCGAACGGCTGCACCGATTTTTTTGAAAATTTGGTCACCTACTGCAGACTTTCGATATATTAAGGGAGCGTGGCATCACCCATACATATCGAATGGTTCATACCGTATATCTCTGGAAGTATTTGTGGTAGTGTCCTGGAAGTTGGTATAGAGATGTTGGGGCTACTGGAAAAGCACGCGTGGCGCTTTCCAAACATGTTAAAACCTTTACCTATCTGTAAATATATACACCCAGAATACAGTGTTTTTTTCTTTTTCATAATAAATTTTTTTAGTTGATTTTGTATAGAAATATAGTTCATTTTGCATCAAATGGCACCTAATTTTGAGTATACAGTTTTGTAGTTCACTCAATTTCAGTATGATAAAGTACAAGTTTTTTAATAGCTATAAGTTACCGTTGATTTTTGAGAACTTTTTCGCTGATGATGTTGCGCATTTTCTCCGTACAACGAATGCGTGATAATGTTTTTTTTTGTATGGGAAAAAATGATGAAGAGTGTCAGTATGTAAAATACTTATTCTGGTGGGTGAACTCCTCCTAAACGACCGAAACGATTTTAATGACATTTTCTTATGTGTTTGAGTAGGTCCCTGTACAGTTTAAGTCCACAACTTAAAACGCCAGGTGGCGCTGGAGTCGAGTTATTACTCAAAATCGTATTTGTGATCCAATTTGACTTATATTCGAGATATATATGTATTGGTCAGTGTCAGATCAACCTTCGTAGTGAACAGACGTTGACAAGCGATATCTCTCTGCACTTTATAAGTACTCATACGCGAGTGAATAATTTACAAAAAAAAATAAAAAATTTGAATTATACATACGTACACACTTAAGACACATACCTAAAATATCAAATAATTTAAGTAATAACACTTTAAAAACACAAAACAGAATAAAAACGATCAACAATGGTAGAGCCGCCTGGTCGGCTTAAAATTCCTGAGCCGAGATATCTCTTTATATCGAGGCAGAGCAACACAGGTGAAACATTAAAAAACGTATCTCCATTCCTAATCAAGAAAGTTATAGACTTTGCCTGCGGAGGTGAAATGGAAGAATGCACAAAGACAAGCACCGGTACACTATTTATCAAAACAAAAAACATCGAACAAGCCAACAAACTACTCAAAATCACCTCATCTACGGACAACATCAAGGTCACAGTCACCGAGAATCTCGCACTTAACACGAGCAAAGGAGTCATCTACTCAAATGAATTGAGAGACATAAGCGAAGAAATTATTCGTGCTGAACTCGAAAGTCAGGGTGTCGTTGACGTAAAAAAAAATTATGAAAAAAAAAAAAATAGAGCTGCAGGAAACTGGATTAGTCATTCTAACCTTTCGGACATCTTACCTTCCGGAACATATTATGATCGGCTATCATAAAACCAATATCCGACCATACATACCCAAACCTCTTCGCTGTAAAAATTGCTTGCGCTATGGCCACCCTTACAAGGTTTGCCTAAACCAGAAGACATGTGTTAACTGTAGCTTACAACAACATACAGACGCTGATTTAAACGAACAATGCACAAATAGCCCATCGTGCATAAACTGCACTGAGAGCAAGCTTAAATTTACTTCTCACTCTCCACTAGACAAACGATGCCCAACATTTGTTAAACAGCAAGAGATTACTGCAATCAAAACACTCCAGAAAGTAAGCCACAAGAAAGCAACAAACATATACCACCAAAGACATCAACAAAACAACTCCACGTATGCAACAACAACAAAGTACTCAACTCAAACAACTAAAGAGATCTCTGAAAGTCACTCAAATCCAATTGCTTCCACTGGTATAACAAAAAACTCAACCACACAGATGCCAACAACAATTACACAGATGCCAACACCAACTATACAGACGCCAACACCTCCGCCTTTATCTCTCACCACTCGAAAGCCTATATCGTACGATGACGTGAATATTGACGAATTTCTCAACGCTCTTGTACCAACATCAACATCAGTAGCAGGAAAATTAAACAAAAAACCTAGCTCTACCACTCAACTAAAAATTCTACCAAGAAATACAAACAGAAGAACTCTGAATCTACTACGAAACAAATCCAAAAAGGAAAACTCAAATGATCAAGGAGATATGTATAATTCTGATTTTGAGTATATGGAATAAAAAAGTCTAACAACTATTATTATACGTACAAACCTATATTTACGCATACTAACACAAATTTAAACGATACGTTTACATTCCTATTTATATATATTTATTCATACATTCACTTATTTTTTCATACGTATACACGGGTATAAACATTGGCATGACCTTTATAATCATCCAATGGAATATAAGAGGCTATTTAAATAATTACAATCAACTTCTTTTATTAATTAAAAAATACAGTCCGAAAATCATATCTCTTCAAGAAATCCACACCATACACAATAAACACATCCCTATTCCTATCCCTATAAATTATTCATTTTTCTCACACAATGCAACAAATTCATATGGCGGAGTTGCTTTTTTAGTTCACAAGTCTGTCCAGCACAACTCAATCAAAACATTTAATTCCGTCGATGCAATGTACACAGAAGTTCAATCAAAAATCAAATTTTCCATTATATCAGCATATATTCCACCAAACAAATCTTTTAACAACAGCAATCTTTGTAATGTCCTTGGAAATTTGAATTTGCCAAGCATTATTACTGGCGACTTTAACAGCCACCATCGAAATTGGGGTTCACCATCTGAAGACAAAAAAGGAAAAATTCTAGCTAATTTCATTAACCAATCTAACTTCATTATATTAAATGATGGCTCACCAACTCATTTCAGCACACGTAATACTTTTACGCATCCTGATTTATCGTTCTGTTCACCCATAATAGGTCTTCAGGCCGAGTGGAAAATAGAAAGCAGTTTACACGGCAGTGATCATTTCCCGGTTATAATAAACCTATTCCCTTCACGTACGTCCAATCAAAAATATTCAAAACCAATTTTTAACATAAAAAAAGCAAACTGGGAAAAATTCACGTGCAATACACTAAGTTTTAATGAAAAATTTCCGCAAACAAACAATATTAATAAGGAAGCAGCAAATTTAAACAAAATAATATTACAAAGTGCACATTCTTCCATTCCAAAATTTTCGACGTTAACTTCTAAACACAATGTTCCATGGTGGAACTCCCACCTCCAAACGCTAAAAAATATAAAAAACACACATTTTAACAAACTGAAACGCCATATTAATTCAGAAAATATCATCCAGTATAAAAAAGCATCTGCAAAACTTAGAAAAGAAATTAAAAAAGCTAAGCGAGAATCCCTCTCCGAATTCACTGCTGAAATCAGCCCAAACACGTCGATATCCAGTATCTGGACCAACATTAGGAGACTATACGGTTACAACATAAAATCAAACAGTGTACACTGCCTTAGTAGTAGTACATCAGGTTCTAATATAACCGAACCCAATCTAATAGCCGAAGAATTCTGCCATGACCAGTCATCCTCTGACGATAATTTTTCAACTACTTTTCGAACTTGTAAGCAAGCAGTTTTGAGTCGAACACAAAGCATCGACACAAATTCGAATTCATGTCCTATTGACTCGGAAATCACTCTAATAGAACTTGAAGGTGCTCTAAGCAAGCTAAAAGGGAATACTCCAGGTTACGACCGTATTAGTTACCCGATGTTGAAAAATCTTTCCAGCTCTACTCAAAAAAGACTTCTAAATTTGTATAACAATATTTTCAATAACTATATCCCTCAAATGTACAAAACAAGTATGATTATCCCAATTTTGAAACCCAAGTCCGACAAATCATTAACAAAATCTTATCGCCCTATCTCCCTGAACCCATGCTGCGCAAAACTATTGGAAAAAATCATCGCTAATAGAGTATGGTGGTTTATTTTAGAAAATAAACTCCTTAGTATTTACTCATCAATTTGGATTTAGAAAAGGAAAATCAGTAACAGAGGCTCTTCTTTACGTAGACCACCTGATTACCGATTCCTTATCACACAAAGGTCACACCTCAATGGTTGCTCTGGATTTTGCTAAAGCATTCGATAGGGTGGGAGTCCACAGTGTAATTGACCAAATGAAGAATTGGAAAATAGGTCCCAAAATCATTACTTTTATAAAAAATTTCATGACTAAACGTAAAATAAAAGTATACGTAAACCACAACTTTTCAAGTACACAGCCACTGCACAACGGGATACCACAAGGATCCCCCCTCTCTGTTGTTCTATTTCTTATCGCATATAATAGTTTATGTAAAATAATTGAACGATACAAAGAAATAAGTTTCACCGCATACGCAGACGATTTTCACCTTCTTATAAAACACAAGAAAGAAAAAAGTCCAAACGTAAATCTAGACTCTCTTTTTCAAGACATTGATACATGGTGCAAGTCCTCAGGAGCTTTACTATCGCCAGCGAAATGCAAGCAAATCCACATCTGTCGAAAGAAATTATGCAAGAGCACAATAACATTCGCAAACACACAAATTGCAAATACGGACAAAATGAAAATACTAGGAATTACCATTAACCAGCGATACACATGGAAAACTCATATAGATGAACTATGCAACGCACTGAGCAGCAGACTCAATATTATCAAATCATTATCAAATACCAAATTTTCTTGCAATACTCACTCGCTTATTTATATAGTCAAGACAATAATACTGACCAAAATCGATTATTGCCTTTACATCTATGGCTACTGCCCAAATAATTTTCTTAATAAAATTTCAACCATAATTAACTCCGCCATCAGAATGTCCCTAGGTGCATTCCGAACCACACCAATAAACTGTATGCTTACAGAAGCAGGTATTCAACTTATCACTTTCAGAAGGAGTCAGCTCACTCTCATGCTTTTTAAAAATCTCGTTAATGGTGCCGATACTCCTTTACGTCAATTAATTATAAATTACAGCAAAAAGAAAACAACCAACAAATTTCCTTCTACGTTGATTAGAGCGTTAAACCTCTGCAAAGAAGAGGAAATCCCCCACTTGCCACAAAAACCTATTGCCCATAGCGTACCACCATTTTTTAATCCTCAAGATTTAATAATTACCAAGTTACGAAAGTACAATAAGCAATCGTGTTCGGCCGAAGTCATAAAACAGGAGTTTTTAAAACTTAAAAGTGAGTTCAGAGATTTTAAATTCATATTTACAGATGGATCAAAAGCCAATAATCGCATTAGATATAGTGTGACCAATGAGCACTGCTATATAGCTGCAGGTATCCTTCCTGAGTACAGCTCAGTTTTTACAGCTGAACTAACAGCAATACTTATAGCAATAAACAAAGTTAAAAGCTCACGTCAAAAGCATGCAATATGTTCTGATTCATTATCTGCTTTAGATGCAATTAAAAATTCTGGTAACAGCGACTACTACCCCTGCGCAATAAGGGAAGTTCTTTACAAGTTCGCACCAAAGATCGTCTTAATATGGATACCGAGTCATAAAAATATAGCAGGAAACGAATTAGCCGATACAGTAGCCAAATATGCAACCTCAGCCCCTTTAATAATGCAGACCAACCTCAATACAAGTGACATAAAAAAATTCATAAAAATTCGATCTAAAGTAAACGCATTAAATCACACATGGAGTTTAACGTCGCACTGGTACAAGTCATGTAACCAGCAAAAGCAACCTATTACTGACTTTATAAAAAAATTAAGCAACAAAAATACATATTTAAGCAGACTGGATGTAATAAAATTTGTAAGACTCCGTCTAGGCCATGCTCGACTCACCCACGAACACCTTTTCGACAGAAGCCTGACTAACAGCTGCCAATACTGCAACAAGGCAACACTTAGTATCAAGCACATACTGTCAGAATGTCCTTTTTTTAATTTCCATAGAGATACCCTTTTTCCAAATAACTCCATTATGAAATCCCTCTCCAACCCTACTATTAAAAACACAGAACAAATTATAACTTATCTTAAAATAACAACACTATACCAAAAAGTATAGATTATTAATATAAATATGTATATACTAAAATTAGTACATAAAAACCAATACATATGTAAACAAATTGAAAGTATTGTAATTGACCGAGCTTAAGGCCAAAGCAGCCATAGCTCCTCATACCTAGTCTATAATTTTTAATTATCAGACTAAGGTCTTAAAAATAAATAAATAAATATGTATTGGTAATCATAGGGGCAATACTATTGCAAAAAAAGATGCGCAAGGTGGCGCTGAAGCCGAGTTATTGCCAAAGATCGTCAATTCGGAGGCACCAGGGATCAAATTCAAATTACCCACGTTAAATCAACCATCAGAACCATTGCGGTGCTTGCTTTACGGTGACTAAACAGAATGTGGACCAATGATACTCACCAGTTTGGAAATTTCCACCAACTATACTAGACAGATTCAGGGACGATTCACGATCGAGCCGCAAGGACTTCTTCCCGGTATAACGCTTTCCTCAGGTTATTTAAGACGGTAATAGAGGATATGTCGACCACAAAACCAAACGTGAACGTGAATTGCTGGCGAAAACGTTGGAACAAATGTTTCAATAAAAAAATTAATTATTATATTATATATATTTTTATAATTACGAATTTAAGAACTTAATTCAATTATCCGACCAAAATCTTGCTTTGCCTACCAGAGTGTCCACATTTGGCGATTTCGCGCCAATTTGGCGATTTTTTTTGGATATTTGCGCGTAAAAATTTAGGAAATCGCCATTGGCGATTTTTTGCGATTTTTTCCCTTCAAATAAATTTTTTCCAATTATAAAAATATACCAATCTTAGTTTTCCACGATAATTTTACAGAAGAGGCTAATGAACTGCGTGATAAACTTGACTTAAGAAGCATATTAAAAGACAGTCAAAAATGTTTAATCACCCTAATCGAAGATCTCTTGAAACGATTACCTAGTCAATTAAAGACTTTTAAAAAATCTTTGATTTTGTCAGCATAAAAGTGTGTGAATCACAAGAGGGGGAGTTTCAGGAACCTGCCAATTCACTGTTTGACTTTGAAGGAAAGAAAATCAGCGGAAACTGAATATTTAATTTTTTTTAACTTTCCCATGGAATAACTTTTCTAAGAACTATTCCATCCAACTCTGAAGAATTTTGATAATTGCTTACGGAGTGAAAACCGCAACAGGCAGTATAATGTTTGGAAATATAAGTAAATTCATATTAGTATCTTTGCCGCAATCACATGCTTTGTTGAGCGCGTTTTTTCCGTGATGAAGCAAAAACTAAGATTCGAAATAGCATGTGGTTGGAAAGCCTTAATTCAATAGATCGAATAAAGTGTTATATATATGAAGGCTTATAGTTTCTGCTGCAAAACATTTCCAATATCAAACAGTATGTTATCAAGGTTGAATAGCTCAGTATATGACAACAACAGAAATGTAAATAATTCAGACACTATAGGTGATTTTGAAAAAATTTTGGAAATAGCTGATCTCGCCTTATTATTGGTTTTTATTTAATTTTTAGCGCCGAGCTCTTAAAAGCGGATTGTGCGATTAACCAATTAATATGAGTTATAATAAATTTAATAATTGCGCAGTCCTATTGCAAAATGTTTTGAAACAAATATTTTTAAAAAGTATGCGTATTTTTAAAGCAAATTGTTTGCACATCACTATTATATAAGTGATTTGTGATATTTATTGTTACGCTCTGAAGGTTTTTGGTTTTGAAAACTATATTATAACAAGATCTCATTTTTAAAATAAAAGATTTGTTAAATCGATTCCATGAATTTTATTTAAAAAAAATTGGCGATTTTTGGAGATTTTTTTTTTAGAAATTGCGCTTTTTATTTAAACAATCTGGTCACCCTGTTGCCTACCAGCCTGCCGAATGAAAAAGAAGCAACCGAATTTGGTCGGAAAAGACCAATAGCCGCAACACTGGTCGTTGTGTTTGCTCAAAGAATTCAAAGGAAGTATCGAAGTCCAATTGAAGTGATTATTTTCTTCGCTTTTATTGTCGCTTTGCCGGCGGCTCCCCTATGAGCATATCGTTACCTTAATTCAAAAAGGCTTTCACAGGCTTTGGTAGGATATATTAAAACACACGTTCACTAAAAACTTGAAAGTGTTAGTACCAAAAACGACGGAGTTATGCGACTTTTTAAAATGCCCTATCCATTTGCATGATTGGATTTTTATAATGTTTGGGCTTTTATGAATTAACGTGACGATATGTGTATATGTATGTTTGCTAGCTAATACGCGTTTGTGTTTATGTGCCGACGTAGAGTCTACATATGTCAGCGCATAGAATTCAAGCGAAGAGTTGAAGTAAAGGCGAATTTATACAAGGTGGTGTTGGGGCGACAGCTGAATTTTCTGCCGTGAAAATCATAATGTCAAAATGATGTGTTTGTTGTAATTCAAACTGCCTTTGTGCGTATAATTTTCTAGTGTAATTTTTTACTTATATGCGGCTAACAGCACTTTTTTAAATGCGCTTTGGTTGAAGTCATGATTCAATAACTAAAGGTTCGATAAACTGACAGTTGTCAGTTAGAAGTGGCACCATGTTGCTTCTTTGGAAATTGACTAGCTTACGAGAGAAATAGAAGTATATGTTTTTGTGCAATAGGCTTATTTGTATATGCATATGAAGCACATTTAACCCGTTAAAACATAAGCTGTTTTTAAATTCGATGTTTACACGAAACTCAGTAGTTTTATTTTAATTTTTAGCCCTTTTTCAGTTTTTATACCGCTAAATAGCACATAAATTACATAATTCACGTAGATATCTTAATATTTCGATCAACATTTCGTTTAAAATGCCAAATTTCCTGCAAATACATAAGAATTTCTAAAAATAATTTCCGTAATAATTGCCTACATACTTTGCGTTCTTTGCTACTACCATTTTCGCACCAAGGGCCTTTATTTGGCCGACGAAAGCGGCCTTCGTAAATGCAACCTTTTGTAAGGAAGTGTCAAACCGCGGCTCTCAATAATTATCTAATCCGATCATGTAAGCACATTACTAGGCATTATAGTTTATAGATCTATTATTGAGCCCCACTTTATATATTGTCCCACTATTTTATTCACGCTAGCCGACTCTCAAACATCAAAACTGCAGATAAAACAAAACAAAGTTATGCGATTCATATTAAAGAAACGGTTTGATACTCCAATCCAGGAGTTATTAGACAGCTTAAACTTGCTTAGTGTAAGGCAACTAGTTATATACTGTACGTTGAAATTTATACACAATATGAAATTAGGAAATCTGCCGAGTTATTTAAATGATCGTTTGAAATACAATAGAGAGGTTCGTAGCGATCAAACAAGAAACAGGCATGATTTTCATTTGCCAGTAATAAAATCTGCATTCGAAAAAAAAGTATATATTACTAGGGAATAAGAGAATATAAAAGACTGCAACGACACAACAAAGTTTAAGAAGTTATTGTATAACTGCAGTAAGTCTCTACCATTTA
Source organism: Rhagoletis zephyria (assembly GCF_001687245.7). Classification (NCBI taxonomy): domain Eukaryota; kingdom Metazoa; phylum Arthropoda; class Insecta; order Diptera; family Tephritidae; genus Rhagoletis; species Rhagoletis zephyria. The sequence continues at coordinate 17,061 of NW_016158470.1, forward strand.
GATAATTGTATGTACATAGATACTTACACATAGGCTGTGTTATAACTATATTAAAAAGACTAATTTAGAAAATTGTAAAAGAAAACTGAAATTACCGTTGTTTTATCCTTATTTCTACTTTTAATGTATAAGTGGTGATTTTGTAATATTTGTTATATATGTTTATATGTGTATAAATATATGTATGTCAAACGACCGTAATAAATAAATAAATAAAAATAAAACCCTTTATTTTAGAACAGTGTCCGCCAAAAAGATAAGTCTTAAAATGAGAATGTATTAGTTATGAAATAAAAAATGAGAATGTGTTGGTGGTAATGCACGGAAATGCGTCATCAACCTGCGTCGCCTATTGTTTGCATGCAACTAAATAAAATTTGTTGCTCTGCTACTCTTTCTGTTGACGTTCGGATTGTGTACGTGTAAGAAGCCGATTGTGTACATGTGAAAGGCCGAATATAGTTCGTTTCCCAGGAAAGTGTTTGCGGTCACTGTTTTAGAATCATGGGTTGAAGTCAAATCGAAGTGATTTATAGCGTTTTCTTTTCTCAAAAAAAAGTTCTGCCCTTTTATATGGGAACTCTTGCTTTGCGTTGCCCTGAAACCTGAGAAAATGTTGCGTTCTTTATATGAGAATGAAACAGAAAATATAGTTACTACTCCATCACAATTTATTTATAGAACTTAATAAAGCTGAATTATTCACTTGGCCTGTAAGTCTTTAACAATTTTAAAGCAAAACACTTATTTCTGATAGGGAAAATAATTGTATTTTTACAAGATTAAGTGGCGTAGTGGTAAGCAGTGCGCGTTTCCACTCCGCAGCACCTGGGTTCAAGCCCTGGTCAAAGCAACATCGCAAAAAAAATAGAAAAAAGATTTTTTCTTAACAGCGGTCGTCCCTCGGCAGGCAATGGCAAACCTCCGAGTGTATTTCTGCCATGAAAAACAGCTTGTCATAAAAATACAATCGCCGTTCGGAGTCGGCGTAAAACTGTAGGCCCCACAATTCGGAGGAGAAGCTCGGCCAAACACTAACATATGTGTAAGCGCCAATCTATTATTATTATTATTAAATTAAAAATCAACCATGCAACTCTCACCCTCACGTTTATTTGAGGGCAGAAAAGGCAGCACTTTCGCCGGATCAGAGCGCAACCTGCAGAGAAAAGAACACACCGCCTCGTGAAAGGGCTGAGAAAAGAACATGAAAATGTGACAGCGCTAACACAAGGCAGAATAAGTGCGGCCTTTTTTCGAGAAAAGAAAACGCTATTAGTTTTTGTTTTCTTAACTTAGCCGGCCGCTCATATGTGTTTATGTTTGCCCGTATGTTTAGCTATTACAATGCAAAAACGCGACTACTCCATGTACGCATGTAAACAGTACACCTAAGGGTCAAGGAGTACCCAAAATTAACCAAAATGCATATGAACAATGTGGTCCAATTAACATTGCGATGTCGTAGGGCAGGGCCACATACTCCAGTTCTGCATTACATCAGATTAGAAAAAAACTTCTTCAAGGGATTACCTCATTGAGTATCTACGTCTCGACAACAAAGCCCGATAAACATTACGATCGTTGAAACTCGAGTAATGATCAGGTAACAGTAAGTTGGTGTAGAGACTAGAGTTGGGCCGCTACTGCATTATAGAGAAGCGTTTTGTAAGTATGTACTAGGGATGTTGTGAATGTGGAGTTTTAGACATCCGAGGATGCGGATGCGGATGCGGATGTTTAAAAGCTAACATCCGCGGATGCGAATACGGATGTCAAATATTTTTAAGAAATAATTTTAGTGAGTACATTAGGGCATTTAGGTAAATAAGGAATGGAAAAGTTATTAATTTCTAATAATGTTTTTTTATTTAGTAGAAAGAGTAATTTTGCTGCTTTTTCGGGTTACAGCCTGATTCCAGTTGAGAGGACTTTCAGTTATATTTCTTTTTTATTGCGCTGCAACAATTCCTTTTTGGGTATTGCATCGGGGCTGCAAATGTCGGACATATCCTCCTGACTTTCATCTTCACAATCTAGCATCACCTAGCAAGATCGCTGTTTAAACACCGTTATGTTCCAATTTGGAGCAACAATTCTTTTGGTTGTTTCAAAATTTGGAGAACGTTTTTCGATTTTAGTTTTTGTAATTCATTTTTAAACCTGTCGTCTGTGACTGGTTTGAAAAATGTACGCTTATAGCGAGTTTGTGAATATGTGGATATGGCAAATAAATTATTTTCTAGGAACGAAAATTTCGAAAAATATGTTTTGAAAGTCGTATCTGCCAACAGAATTAGTTTAAAACCTTGTTGGTTTGTTAAAAAGGTACCCCGTTTCTTATAATAATGAATTATGGAATCACGGACGATAAAGGTCTCAGATTTGCTTAGTTCCCGGGTGACTTCTTGGAAAGGTTCGCCTGTAATGAATACCTTGTAATTAGTTTCCTTTATTAGTTAGATGAGCTCGGCCTTGTTGCAGGCAGTCACAATTAATTACTCACCGCTGTCGGTACCATAAGCCATCAAATTCGTTTTGTTGTTCCATTCCACGCGCTCAATGTGTTTTGATATATTTTTTGAGGCGAATGAACGCAAATTTTCAACAACTTTTTTTCAACAGCTAAACTTGGCCAGATATTTTTAAATCGAAAATAAAAGTCCTTTTCTAATAATATCAACTGAAAGAAGATAGCTTTAAAACTGAAATATTTAAACGAGGAACGCCAGCAGAAAGCCAGCTATTGAAAAATATTTAAATAAACAAGTAAGAAAGTCTAAGTTCGGGCGGAGCCGAACATTAAATACCCGGCGCAAGTATTAAATATATGTTTTCCACCTTTCAGAAAGCTACCGCTACATGATAAGCCGAATTAAGAATATTGAAATTTCAAGCATTTCTGAAATTTACCGTTATATGAAAAGCGGCCGTAATTTTAGTCCGATTTCAACAATTTTCAACGGTTTGCTTTTATGTGGCAAGCACAATAACCATACCGAGTTTGGTACAAATTGCTGAAACGGTTAGCGAGATATATATATGTGATCATAAGTGGGCGGTGCCACGCCCATTTTCCAAAATTTTATCATAAACGTATTTCTTGGTAAAGAATTGTTGCAACCATCAATTTCGAATAAATTAGCTTTATTATTAACTGATTTATCGAGGATTTCGTATTTCTCTAAATTACCGTTATATGGGATGTGGGCGTGGTTATTGTCAGATTTTAAAAATTTTCGGCCGTTTGGTATGCTGTGCCAGGGCCAACAACTGTGCCAGGGTTGGAAGAAATGTGTGCAGCGGTTACCAAGTTACACACATGTAACCATAAGTGGTCGTGGCTACGCCCATTTTCCAACAATTTTTAATATTCTTATTTTCGTCTAACAGTTATTGTAAATATCAATTTTGTGTGAATTATCTCCAGTAGTTACTATAATATCGCAGTTTTCGTATTTCTGAAAATTACCGTTATATGAGAGGTAGGCGTGGTTATTGTCCGATTTCGCCCATTTTCAATACCATCCGTCCTACGCCCAAAAGAAGTTCACGTACCAAGTTTCGTTAAGATATCTCAATTTTTACTCGAGTTANATTCTGATCATTTATGTATACATTTGTCTATATCTATCTCGATTCGTTTTGCCTGTTACAAACAACCGTTATGTGAACAAAGTTATAATACCCTTGTGCACAAGTGCGCTCGGGTATAAAAATGTTTTTTAATTACCATAGAACAATCCTTGGGTCAGGTATATGCATTTCTTTTGTATTAAATAATAATAATAATAATAATAGATTGGCGCTTACACATATGTTAGTGTTTGGCCGAGCTTCTCCTCGTATTTGTGGCGTGCGCGTTGATGTTGTCACACAGAGCGGAGGAACCTACAGTTTTACGCCGACTCCGAACGGCGATTGTATTTTTATGAGAAGCTGTTTTTCATGGCAGAAATACACTCGGAGGTTTGCCATTGCCTGCCGAGGGACGACCGCTGTTAAGAAAAAACCTTTTTTCTATATTTTTTGCGATGTTGCTTTGACCAGGGTTTGAACCCAGGCGTTGCGGAGTGGAGGCGCGCATTGCTTACTACTACCCCACAGCGGCCGAAATTATAAACAAAATATATAAATAGAAGTGGTAGCCTTCGATAGGTATTTCTGTTTAAAAGCTATTTAAGTCCTCTATTATTTGGTACCAAATTTGTTTAATTTGGATAAGCAATTTGTTTACTCTCCGGAAAGACTTCTATTTCGAACTTAAAAAATATCTGGCCAAGTATAACTGTTGGGAAAAAATAACTGCTATTTACGGTCTCTGATATGTATCGTTAATACTATTTCACATTGTCGCTGAAATGCAAAAAACCACAACTAACTAAATTTTTGTACTGCCTAGCTCGAGGTGACATCTTGAAAAACTTGAAACTTGACAAAATTGTAAATTCTTTTTGATTGACGCTACACTAGTTGAAAGGACTTTCAGATATATTTCTTTTTTTATTTATTTTTGAAAATTGCATCGGGGCTGCAAATGTCATCTTCGCAATTTAGCGTCATGACAAGATCGTTGTTTAAACACTGTTGTGTTCCAATTTGGAGAAGCCATTCTTTTCGTTGTTTCAGAATTTGAAGAACCTGTCACGTCATCCACTTTTTTCGATTTTCGTTTTTGTAATTCATTTTTAATCCTGTCTTCTGTGACTTGTTTGAAAAATGTGTGCTTATAGCGAGGTTGAGAATAGGTGGATATGGCAAATAAATTGTTATTTTCTAGGACGGAAAATTTCGAAGAAAATTCTGTTTTGAAAGTCGTGGCTACCAGCAGAGTTAGTTGGAAATCTTGTTATTTTGTTAAAAAGGTACCCCGTTTTTTATAATAATTCGAATTATTGGAATCACGGACGATAAAGGTCTCAGATCTGCTTAGTTCCCGGTTGACTTCTTGGAAAGGTTCGCCTGTAGTTGCAGGCAGTCACAATTAATTACTCACCGCTGTCTGTACCATAAGCCATTAAATCCGTTTTGTTGTTCCATTCCATGCGGTCAATGTGTTTTGATATTTTTAAGCTAATGAATGCAAATTTTCAACATTTCGTTAATACTATATTAAAAGGGCGTATTTCACATTGTCGTTGCAATGCAAAAAAACACAACTAACTAAATTTTTTTATTGTCTAAAACGATGTGGGGACTTATGATTCGATGAAATGCATAATAATCAATCAAAAACTGAATTTTGGATTTTTAGTTAGTTACGGCTTTATGTATTTCAGCGACGATGTGTCATTTCCATACTATACTAACGATATATTACATGCCAAGCCCCACTCCGCAATAGATATAAAATTCACCTTGAATTAATTTTTATTTAATTTGTGAACTTGGCTGTCGACTTATTTACATATAATTTCATCTTTATTTCGATGCGTGCTAATTTTGACAATTTACACAAAATTAAAATAAATGTTTTTGTTTTCGAGCTGAAAGACTAATAAAAGGAAACAAGGAACTTAAGAATAAGTTTTATGAGAAAAAAATTAAACTTTTTTAAGAAAAAGTAGAAAAATACTAGCGATGCAGTTTTTTCAACAGACCTTTGACAAAGAATATGCGATAGTTACATAATTCTTACCTAATTAAATGCAATCTCTTAACTTTTAACATTTAAGCTGGAAATACCTACTATTATCTTACTTTTTGACTTTAAATTACGAAAGAAGGTCGACAGGCGAAAAAATTTGGGCTAAGATTTTTTGTTTTCCAAATATACGTTTTATCAGTGCACTTGCACAATATTCGCATTCGCAAAAGCTCCGCATTGATTATTGCGAATGCGAATGTTAAAATTTATGCGAATGCGAATATTCGCAACAACCCTGGTATATACCACGATGTAGTAGAGCTGTAAAACTATCGATGGTACTATCGATAGTATCGAATGTGTATAACTTTCAAAATTGCCAACTTTACACTGACTGCTTATGGACGTACTTGAAAATCTCGCATGCATGACCAAACCAAAAAAGTAGTCTCAAATATCAACGATATTTTTGAGCCAGTTGAAACTTTCACTTCAATAGACTAGAATTTTATGGGCTATAAAACTGCATACCCAAAATTTTTCTGAAGGCTCAGGTTTAAAAGTCGAAATTTTGATTAATATTTGTTAAACTTTCCTAAATTTTGAATAATTTTGAAATGGTGATTTATACGGTTTGGTTAAAGCTTGAACGGTATCTCTATAGAAAAATAACAAATCGAAATTAGCTCGAAAAACGTTACGAATATTTAAAAAAAAATCAACACGCGGTCATTTGTTTGAGTCACTGTACATTTAAAAACTAACCGATACTATCGATAGTTTCAATGCAAACTATCGAAAACAGCGAATGGTCTGCATATCGATAGTTTTGCAGCTCTACGATGCACAGTGTTTCGACTATATGGATGCAGGTAGAAAAAAGTCATGGTGGCAGTTGATAAAAAAAACCCGTTGGACTTAGAAAGGGAAAAGTAAAAGTCATAAATACCAAATTTCACATTATTTATGCAACGCCCTTCTTTGCCTTTGGCGATTAACCCATTAAAGCAAGTGTTTCTTTTTCAACTGTAATCAATTAATTAAGTGTCATGAAATATTCAGGTGAAGGTATTTGTCATTTATTTGGAACTTTCCAATTTCTTTATCAAAAAATTTATTTTAAATTGTAGATGCTAAAGATTATTTGTAAAAAAAAGTGTGAGTACCGGTTCGTCGGGTCTTGAAATTAGGCGAATGTCTTAGAGAATTCTATGCAGTTTTCGAATATATAATTGGATCTTTTCGTGCGACTTTTGATTTCAGCTTCTTTTTGCATAATTTCGCGAAAATAATTGTTCGAACAATGAAAAAATCTCACCAAACATTGGCAAAAAGCGAGAATTTACATCTAGATATGTCATTTTATAGTATAACCTTTGTTTTCTGAGAGTGGAAAGCAGGAAACAAAAATTCCTTCACATTAATGACTGTGCCCACATTTTGTTTTAGAGTTTTGGACGTTATAGTGATCCAATGTTTCACATATTTTATATTTAGGTTTCTCTAATAAAAGAAAGTCTACAAACTAAATTTCATTGAAATCGGGGGAAATTTTATGTTCTCGCCCACAAGTGTAGAGGCTTACCAAATTTCATAATTCTCTATTTCTAAGTAAAACTAGAGCACATGTCAAGCTTCAGTGAAATCGGTCCTGGTTTACTACTATTTCCATCTGCCTCCATATAGTCGAAACACGATGTAGCGAACAGAAGGTATTTGACATTTCTCGTGCAAAAACAAACGACGCCTTTAAATCGAGTAACTGACATAACTTCTAGGGGCATAACCTCCATAGGCCCGTGGAAGTTATTTCAGACTTAATTTCCACGAAGAGCAGACATAACTTCCAGAAGATTTCCGCGAAAATCTCGTGGAAATTATGTAATGACTTAACTTCAGTGCTGCCAACTATTTTCGAGTAAAACAAATCAGATTTTTATAAAAACCTGCTAGAAAAAAGCTAAATTCCACAAACAAAAGCTGAAACCAAAATAGGTTTATATTACTATAATTTTAAGCAATTCATTTGAAACACTACTTGAATTGAAATTAATAATTGAATAGTACAGCTGGTATCGAAATTCTTCAGAAATGAACAAGTAATTTTTAAGCAAAAAACCAAACCGACTTCAATTATCATATAAAAATTAAAGAGGTACCGTTAACTTCTTCATGATCGAATGATCGGATCTAAACCAAATTATGTAGTATGGGATCACCTCTGAGGTACCACCTTTCCTTTAAAAAAATAATTATAGATACTACTTGGTAAGATTCTGAAGTCGGCTAAAAATAACAATACAATTTTAGCTGACTAAATAAAGTTCCAGGTCTGCATTAGATCAAGGTAGTGAAAGTAAATGAAGTGCAAATTCCGCCAGATCGGAAAAGAGTTTGTTGCCACCTGCATCAGTATAAGTTTGAACTTATATTTTTTATACTGAACGCATCCATACTCTCTACTTCTAACGCTCCAAGTTTTAGAGATTTGAGAGAATTCGATGGTCTCTCAAATTCCTTAGCCATAGATTTTTCTATTTCAAACTAATATTAGATGAAGCTAGATTTATTGTATGATATCTTTTATCTCTAAGTAGTCTGTAAGCAACTTTGTTGAGCTAGATTACTATTGAACGAATAAATAAAAAAATTGCATTGTATTACTTACATATATTATTCCATTTTACAAAATTAATTCTATTATACTGAATTATTATTTTTTCTATGATATCACCTCTGTAATAAAATTTTTTTAGAATATCTTCTATCTCCTCATGCGATGCACGTAAAACATTGCCCACTGAAAACATATTAACTTTGTTAATCGCATCAAATTATCTGGTAATTTTAAATACATATGTATGTACTGTATTGTATAAGGGAAAAGGCTAAAAATCCGTCAAAAAAATTCTCTTTTCCTTGCTTGACTTCGAAAAAGCCAGATTTGACGGGAAAAGAGCTAAACTTGCAGCCCTGCTTAATTTCTACAATAATTAGATCGGAGAGCTCCGCTCGCTCACTGGATAGCGCTCCCCCTCTCTGGCGATTTCAATATTACTATCTCATTATTACTATTTATTTACGGTTTCAATACAACCATGAAAATTTATTAACTTATTTCATTATTTTACTCCCCAATTCTGTGCACTTAACAAATAACATGGTGCTACAAAAAAAACGTCATGAAATACACCCGAAACACAACCTAGTGCAGGTTGTAGGTCTGGTCGAGTACAACATGAAAATAAGTCCAGTATAATTCCTGAATCCTTCATTCTTTTTATACCAACACACCCGTTATTTTCGTACTTGATGCACTTATCCATTAAGAGCTTAACTAGTTTAGATCCGATTTTAAAAATCAAACAATTTTGATAAGAGAATTTATAGAACTTTAAAACGATGTATAACAATATATTGTTAGACCCAGCTTGTTGGGAGTTTTCATCGGTTAAATTATAAGGAGCCCCTATTTTTCTTCATTTTTTCAACTTTGATCAAAAATTTCTACGAAAGTTGCCAAATATGTGGTATTTATTTAAAAAGAAAAGCCGTGAGTACTAGGTACTCATCAAATTTGATGTGTAAACATATGCGTACGGCAAAGCATAAAAGTACCTTTACATATTGTTGAATCCCATCACTGTGGACCTGGATCTTCCGCAGAACCGCCCACTTTTGACTCCAGCTATGAACAAAGAACTCATAAGCTTTAACACACCGATTCCTCGGCGGACTGAATCTCCCCAACCACGTCCTTCTTCTACTGGAGCCTCACTAAATTCCTGTTCAACAGCTTCATCTCAACCCTCCACCACATCTGAAGCCATCTCCGATTGCGTCAACACCGTTCCAATGCAAGTAGTCGTTGCTCCTTCCAAAAACTCCACAACTACATCTCAACCCCCTACCACATCCGAAGCCATCGTTGCTCCTTCCAAAAAGTTGACAGCTGTTCCGCAACCCCCTGTTCCG
>NW_016158470.1:27332-30122 GCF_001687245.7 Rhagoletis zephyria
CCAACAGTTCGTCTATAGCGTGGAGCGGAAACTAGGACTTTCCGCCTGCCTCACTTACAAAGTAACGACTACGGGAACATGGATCGGAAGCTCGGCCTTTCCGACCATGATCAACGGCCTGTAAACAGGGCGGAGCGGAAACTAGGTCTTTCCGCCCGCCGCACACAAAAGTAGACTGGAGACAAGGCCTCGCCAGCTACCCAAATTGCTATTGAATATCATTGTTATCTTTACAAGTTAATATTTATAATTATTTCACTCTGTAATGTATCACACATACTTAAATATTCTAAATCTTTTTATCTCAACTGTCTGTAAGAAAACATTTTTCTGTAGACTAAATAAATAAATAAATAAATAAATAAATAAATATAAATATAATCCCAATCAAAGCTCGTTAGCTGTCAAATTCGTTGTGCTTGTTATTCTCACAACTCGAGGAAAAGTTAAGTTTCTTCTCTGTGCCACCGTGGTACATTTTTTCTGCAACAGGTATTATGCTATTTAAATATATTTGAACTTAATATTTTATTAAAAATACCTTTACAAACCTCTTTTCCTTGCTAGCGTCAATTTTTGTTAACATTTACATTTGATATTCCTCCGCAAGTATAATTTGTAAAACCAGGTCGGACACCAAAAAGTTATCGGTTTAGTCTGAGATAATTTTATAATTATCTAAATTTTGTATGGCTAATCTCTTTTTTCTAATTACAGATTAACCCTTGTGTTAATACCCGGGTACCGGGGTACCCACAACAGGACCTTTTTATTAGTTGACATTTCTTTCGGACAATAACCACGCCCACATCCCATATAACGGTAATTTGGAGAAGTACGAAATCTTCGATAAATCAGTAAATATTGAAGCTAATTTATTCAAAATTGATGCTTGCAACAATTCTTTACCAACAAATACGTTTGTGATACAGTTTTGAAAATCGAGCGTGGCACCGCTCACTTATATATGACATATATGTATCTCGGTAACTGTTCTACCAATTTTTACCAAACTCGGTACGGTTATTGAAATCGGACTAAAATTGAGGCCGCTTTTCATATAACGGTAAACTTCAGAAATGCTTGAATATTTCGAAATTTAAGGACGCTAATTTACTCAAAATTGATAAACCCTGACTTACCATGTAGCGGTAGCTTTCGGAAAGGTGAAAATCGTGTATTTAATACTTGCGGCGGGTATTTAATGTGCGGCTGCGCCCGAACTTAGATTTTCTTACTTGTAGATATTGGTTTTGTTAACTCCTCGCTCAATTGACGCATAAACAGCCGTTACTGGTTGATTTTTTTTTTTATAGGAAATAAGATATGAAAAGTCGCCGTAGCGTTGTGTATTTTCTAGTCATCTGGTTCATGGTATCAACGCCAGCTTTATACTTATTATAATAAGATATAATATGGGGTGTCTTCTTGTCATCATCGTTCACAGCATTATCGCAATGCAATGTGGATAGCATAATTACGGGTTTATTTCTGTTCAGTACATATAAGCACATAGCTACTCTTTGATGGACACCAAATACGGTAGAGTACTATGTTTTGTATGTAGGGCTTATTTTTTCTCAAAGTACCAACAAGAATACAATTCCATGAAAGCAAGTGCTTGGAAAGGGACCTACATAGATGTAAAGACAATGTCCATACATACATATATTTTCGCCTGTGCCTTTGTATGCGATAGCTCATGCGCGTAAATTTTAGTGTAGTTAGGGGACTCCCATATTATTTTTGAAATTTTTCTTACTAAATTCTCCTAACTTAATCTATATTCACAAAAAAATATCAGTCCGCAAATTGGATTTGTGAAGAATAGTAAAACAAATACTGTGTGGGTATCCGGGTATCCCGGGTGCTAGATAACGTAAGAAAATATGGGTATTAACACAAGGGTTAAGGAGTTAAGCTCGAAAACGAGGATAATCTTTTTTTTATATGTAAACCTATTATTAGGCGATTGAGTTACATACATAGACATGTAGGTTAGGTTAGAAATTAAACGTTAATTTCACTTAGTTTTATCCATTTTGCTGATTAAATTTTTTTATTCATTTTCATTTTTAATTCTTTTAATACATGAAATTATCAGTATGATTGATAAAATATGGTACTTGTATATCTATACTTGTGACTCAAAGGCGTTAAAATATCTTGGAAACACCGCATCAATTACTGTTTTTGAGCTTTTAGTCTGAGCGTTTCTATTTGTATATATTCCTAAATTTAGTTTTTCTTTTCGCAATATAATATAATATAACATATAACATACGGAGGATGGTTCCGTGCGCAGAAGTGGAAAACTTTTGACTGCCATTCACCTGGGAGTGGCGAGAAGCGATTCTTGTGCGTACGGTTCAAATCGCAGCTCACAATGTCCGGATATTTATATCCACGTATCCTCTGGGTAGCAACCAAGCACCCGTTTGGGAGCGAGCTAAAGTGAGAAGGCGTAAAACTTCGCGTGCGCTGGGTTTGGGTCCCGCCACGTTAAAACCCCGCCCAATGAAAAGAAGCAAACAGCCTCGGATGAGACCCCCTTTTTCTGACGACGACCACGGCAAACGTATAAAGGACTATGATTTAAGGGTATGCACCTGGAATATCCGGACCCTTAATGGGGAAGGTGCCTCTGCCCGGCTGGTTGATGTCCTCGGGAAGACAAAGGCTGACATCACCGCCATCCAAGAAATGCGATGGACGGGGCAAGGTAAAGTAAGCGTGAAGCCTTGCGACGTCTACTACAGTTGCCACGTAAAGGAGCGCAAATTCGGTGTT
>NW_016158470.1:31284-42195 GCF_001687245.7 Rhagoletis zephyria
GATTTAACGATGAGCTGTATGAGCTTTACAACGATATAGACATAGTGCAGCGAATTAAAATTCAGCGGCTCCGCTGGCTTGGCCATGTCGTTCGGATGGACAGAAACGCTCCTGCTCTGAAAATATTCAACGCGGGCCGCGATGCTGGTAACAGAGGAAGAGGAAGGCCTCCTCTGCGTTGGAAAGACCAGGTGGAGAAGGACTTGGCTTCACTTGGCATTTTCAATTGGCGTCAGTTAGCGCAGAAGAGAAATGACTGGCGTGCTGTTTTGGACTCGGCCAAAATCGCTTAGGCGGTTACAGCGCCAAATAAGAAGAAGAAGAAGAACATACCATATTTTGTTTGCAAAATGGGGAGCTAAATTCAATTGTTCGGCATTTCCTCTTACTCTCGATTCTTAGACTAGTAAACCTATGCCTAAAACCATCTACGAATATCAAAACCAGTTGCAACAAGTGAGTTCATACATATGTATGTAGACATATAGGTACAAAGCCGTATGCATGGCCGGAGTTTTCATAATCGGAAGTAATAATCAATTGTATGGCATTTCCTCTTACTCTGCATATGCCAAAATGTATGCAACCATTTGGGCGCTTCTAATGAAATTTAAAATTTACTGCTGCAATACACATGCTAAGCCCTTCGGAATTTTCTGCTGGGCTATGCGTGACAGCTTCGCAATTTTACCCCTACCGTAACCAAAGATGTATACACGTCAAAAGACATTTATTTTTGAATAATTTGGTACCTCATGCAATGCAATTGCATAAAAATTGTCGAAATTAAGCAATTTAAGCAAAAATACGGCCTTGAATTTATATGTGTGTATGTACCGGACGTGCAGATTTTTTGAGCAGTGTGGCTAAGGAGTTCATCAATATTTACTCAGAATTGATATATACAATGGCTTTTAAGCAAAAAATTTATTTTTCATACAATTTTAGGAAAATGGGCGTGGTACCACCCACTTATATCATCTATGCGTACGGTGACCGTCCGTCCTGTATTATACGGGACGGTCCTCTTTTTTGGCCCATTGTCCTGGCAATTTATTTATTTTATACGGGACGCCAAATGTTCTGTATTTCTTTTAGTGTCCTGTATTTGTCCCGTATTCGGTGTTTTTGACGCCTTAACAGCTCATTAAAATGGCATGCCTATGAACGAGTTTTAAGTGTGGTTGGTATATGATCGTAATTTTCCCCATAAACAGTTATTATTTTCTAATCTGAATGCCTGTGTTTCGATTCGAGGAATACATACAGTGACCAAAATATAATTTAGGACTCGACATTTTAGGAAGGTTTGGCTATTTTTCCTTAGCTTATTTAATGTTTTTTATTTTTTATGAAAGTAAAGCTCTTTTCCTAACAAAAAGCATATAATAGGCACTGTTTAGGCTCGAGCCTTCTCAACTGCCACGGAATAAAATTTTCTTAAGTTATAATTTGATGGCAGTTCAAAGTATACTCGGCTCAGTCTGATGCATCCTCCGGATAACCATCCGGAGCATTTTGCGGACTCTGCATGGCTTACAATCTTGCAGAGGTGGTGAAAGAACTTTACCATTAGCCACAGTGCCGATCCACCATTTTTGCACCAATAAATATTTTTTTATATAAGTACATACATACATGTAAACATACTCGTCTCCCCTCTCACTGAGTTATTCAAATACCGAATTTCTAACTTCGTGCAAAAAACTACACAAATTAATTCTGCAATATTTCGTCAAAACTCTTTTAATTGGAATCTTTAAAAAAAAAATGGTTTGCAGTTTTGTACCTCAAAATTGAGTATAATAACGTGCTGCTCATTTGCTTTTCGTTTTAAAAAATGGTCGAACATACTTACTTTGTATGAAAAAGATACGTAAGTTTTTGTAGAAAAAATTAGCAAAATTATGTTTTGTCCCGTATTCGGCTCCCATAAATATGGTCACCGTATCTATGCGTATTTCAAAAACTACTTGACCGATCTCGACCAAATTTGGTATACACATTGAGATTGGGCTCCTTAAGCACCGTGTTGATTTTTTTAAATCGGGCAAACATTACTCTCCCTGAAATATAGCTAGCCTTGAGTTTTTTGAAATTACCGTTATGTGGATGGAGCACGTGGTTTTTGTCCGATTCCACACAGTGCTTAAGGAGGCCAAGCACGAGAATACCCCTAATGTATATATCAAATTTGATCGAGTCCGGTGAAGTAGTTTTTGAGATACGCACACATGATATAAGTGGACTGTGACACGCCCATTTTCTTAAAATTTTAGGAAAAATAAATTTTTTCCTTAAGAGCCATTGTATTTATCAATTTTGAGTAAATATTGATGAACTCCTTAGCCACACTGCTCAAAAAATCTGCACATCCGGTACATACACACACATATAAATTCAAGGCCGTATTTTTGCTTGAATTGCTTAACTTCGACAATTTTTATGCAATTGCATTGCATAAGGTATCAATTTATTCGAAAATAAATGTTATTTTAGATAAATACCACATATTTGGCAATCTTCATAGAAATTTTTGAAATCAGCGATGGTCAAAGTTGAAAAAATTAAGAAAAATAGGGGCTCATTAAAATTTAACCGATGAAAAATCTCAACAAGCTAAATCCAATAATATATCGTTATGCATCGTTTTAAAGGTTATAATTCCTCTTTTCAGAAATTGTTCGATTTTAAAAATCGGAAAAAAGTCAAGCTATTAATAGATAAGTGCATCAAGTACAAAAACAACGGTTTTTTGTTATGAAAAAATGGAGGGCTCAGGAACTATACGGAACCAATTTTCATGTGGTACTGGACCATACCTACAACCTACACTAGGTTTTGTTTCGGGTGTATTTCATGATTTTTTTTTTGTAGCACCGTGTAATCAGCCTAGACTAGAAATTTGCGCCTTAAACAAGGCCGATAAGATTTGTCTGTACTTTCTAAATTTGTTGTGCATTTTTAAAGCGCAAATTTATTGACAAATAGTTAAGCTTGAAAATTTTTCAAGTGCACAGAATTGTGGGGTTATTATTTATTTGACGTTCAATCTTTGAAGGATTGCGACTAGGGATTCCCTACTAGGGAATGCGCATAAAAATCGCAATCCCGCAAACTTAAGGGATCGAGGTCTTTAATCCCGCGGATGCGCAGGATTTGCGGGACTGAAAAAAATCATATTATTACCTCTAAACAGTTATACTCAAAATTGATATGTAAAAAGACGATTTGATTTCTACTTATCTACGTATTTACTTTTAATTAGGTTGACTTTTTTGATAACATTTCCGAAGGAATGATAAAGTCTTTAAAGTTTCATCTTTTAAATTCGACCTTAGTTTATTGCACAATCAGGAACTTTTGATTTTGGTGATTATGCATAGTTACGTAGCTATATGGTCAAAATCGCTATATGTGTTGGGTATTTTTCAGAAGAAAATGCATCATAATAAGAGATCTGAAATAATACCCGCTCGCTGTAATCTCAAAACCTCACTTATTCAGGATTATTCAAATGTAACTAAGTTTTCCTGTTTTTCCGCGTAACCTTTTTACCGTTTGATATTTGAAAATGGCGTTAAGTTATATATTCTATATAACATACTCTAGAAAATTACACCAGAGCTGAATGTGTGCTTTTAATAGAACCAGAGTTATGAATATTCGAAATTTATCATCTGAAAGGAAGCTCAAGAAAAAAAATGAATTTTTCCGCTGGCACACTTATTTAGCGATAGAAACGGACCGTTCTAAACTTGTGTCGAAGACATGGATCTTATCCAATTTTCGGAGTAACCGATCTACGTGGTAAGGCGGGTGCTACATGGTAAAACTCAAGTGGCAACCCGAAATCAGTACTGGCTCAACGATAAGTTAGCAAACCAACTCACTCGCTTCTTAACCGCCCGAGAATCAACATCTTAAATTACATCTTCTCATTATTCGCTTAAAATTGTATATACTGTTAACCTTTTAATAGTCTGAACTCGTTTGTACATGGCATTGAATTCAATAAATTCATCTTCAATTATATAATCCTTTAAATATCAACCTCAAAACGTTTTCATATTGTGCGCCCTGTACTGCAATCAAACTCCGAATTAAACATGGTCCTTTTGTGCTAAAAGGCAACCCGCGACAACGCCATTTGCAATAACTCGTATTATTGCTCAAAATTTGCGATCGCTACGAGGACAGTCGGAGAAAAGTCGAGTGTGCAAAAGGGAATATTTGAAAATTATTTTATGTACTATTTTAGGAAAACAAAAAGCGTTCTTTGCTAACAAACAAAATACGGTGTGTGCTAAATAAGACTATAAAATCGAATTGTGTCCCGAGGAGAACATTTCGAGAAGACCAGTGCCGGTAAATCGTGTTCCGAACAAAATTGCGTAAAATTCAGTGAACTAAAGTTTGGTGAATCGGCGTGGGTACAAATTCGGCGCGAAATTCGCAAACCAGAGCGTTTTCGTATCTCGAACGCAAAGAAAGTGCGAATTAGAGTTCCGAAATTTGAGACATCACGTTTGGAAGCCGGGCACTTGGTAACCCCACCAGGGCGAATAGTGAACTTCATCGCAGCAACCACGACGGCGAGCTATATCCATAGCCGTATCCACAGCACAAGCAAATCGATCGAGGAGGCACAGGTGGAAGCGGTGCGCAACAGCAGCAGCAACAGGCTTCCACGATACCACGGACGAAGCAGCGCTAACAACATCTTTCATATCCCCAATAAAATATACTTTGCGGCTAAGTACACATTCCCGGATGGCTGAGTAAGTCACAATTGTATACCCAACGTATCATTATAAATATATGTACATATGTTTGGTTGGAATAACTTTACAAAGTTAGCTATCCAATAAAACGGTATAAATTAGTATAATAGTCGGACCAAAAGAGTACAGCCAAATTTTGCTAAAAAATAGTACCGTTTAACATTTACCGTCACATACATATATATATGTACATATGTATATACTAACATACATAGATATATGGAAACAAAACTTACGTTAGATTGTCCTATCATGAAAAACGGAGTTAAAGGGCATTCAATTCAGAACTAACGTCAGTTTGGGCCCCCACATATGTATGTAAATATATGTTTGCTCCTTACCGCTCAAAACAGAATGTCTAAGGTATAAATTTACAATACTGCTGGAATTATATTGGTATGGGCAAAATTACATATTAATATTTGCAGCCGATACACAATACGTACCTACATACATATGTACATACCTCATTAGCCCTACCCACATATGAATATATCGTAGGTAAAACAAGTGCATACACAAATGTGAAAAAAAACTCACCCCAAAAGAAATAAGCTGAGACGAGCAGCAGCTCCCAACATATATATGTACTAAATATATTTTGCATACGTTGCACGAGGCAACACTGCATATATATGTACACATCCATACATATGTACATACCTTTTCTCTCAGCTCGAAGTTCTGGAAAACACAGGAGACACACAATTTGACCGACTACTTTTCCTCCTCAATCGCTTAATTCCGTGCACTCGCGGAGATTTACATTGCATGCGTACATAAATACGAACGTGTGTGTACATCTACGTAAGCGGTCGGTAAAAAACTCACTCGTTTTAACAGGGTACTCCTCGCAGCTTGTTGAAAACCATTTCATTTCGCTCTTTATAAACAGGTTAATACAGTTCGGCGGATTTACTCTGTGCTCACCAACACAATATCACTTCCACTCCAAGTAAAACCGGTACTCCGTTTAACAGTTGACTCTCGACGAAAAATACCACAGTGGTACTCTGTAGTATTGAACAAGTGAACTATTTTTTAATAATAACGTCAATCTGTAGACACACCCTCATAATACCTATTTTATTAAAAAATAAAGTATAAATATAGCATCTTAGTAGCCCATAACGAAAGGGAGCTCATACAATACTTGCTTCAAACGAAGTTTGCTAATTTTCACCAGTCGCTATAAACGTTACCTTCCATTATGGGAAACGATTCCAAACCTTCTCCAACGAAAGCCTTAACACAGGATTGCTTACAGAAATTCATTTTTGAAAGCAACAGGCTAGAGATATTTTGTGCGAAATGGTCGAACTCGATAATAGCTGACCAAACAGAATCTCTGATCAATGTCAAGTTGCAACAACTTGATAGAAACTGGGATTATTTATTACAGTCATATGAAGAAGTTTTTCGATCCGACGACTATTCAGAGGTCAGTGGCTCAGTAGAGCAAAAATATGACAAATGCTCTGATAGTTATCACAATTGCAAGGCCCAAATGTTAGACGCTGTACAGCTTTTTAGAACCCCCCCTCAGCCCAGCAAACACCGAATCATAGCTCGAATCCTAAACATGATATTTTTCTCAAAGTACCTCCATGTGACACCGAAGTGTTCCATGAAGAATGGCCGGCTTTCAGAGACATGTTTATGGCCGTGTACAAAGAACACCCAAAATTGACGCCCGCGCAAAAGTTATATCACCTGCGGTTAAAGACACAAGGCCAGGCGGGGCTGATAGTAAAGCCATACCCACTCAGCAACGAAAATTTCCAACTAGCTTGGGAGGCCCTAAAGGCTCGCTATGAAAACCGTAGGATACTAGTGGATAACCAGCTGAGAACCCATCTTCTCGGAAAACGGAGAGCAAATTCAGAAAATCCAGTCGACAATAAATAACTGCATCTCAACCCTAACTGCACAGAAAATCTCCACCACTGACTGGGACCCCATCCTGGTATACTTGTGCTCATCAAAATTGCCAAGTGAGACACTCTCCCTGTGGAAGCAATCCCTCAGGTCCCGCAAGGAGTTGCCACGGTGGTCAGAGATGGATAAGTTTCTCACGAGCCGATACGAGGTCGTGGAAAGGCTGAGTAAATATCGGCCAGGCAAGATAAAACCCCAATTTCAAAATTTTGCCCCAAGAGCAGTTAATCAAAGTTCAAATTTTGTTAATAAAAACAGGACTCAAACTTTCCAAACAGAGTTTGCTAAACCCGTTTCATGTAAACTGTGCATTAGCAATCACGGAATGAAACACTGCGTAAGATTAAAAACCCTTTCGGTGCCAGAACGTCTCAAGTTCGTAAATGAAAATAACTATTGCGAAAACTGCCTCTCCTACTCACACTTAAAGAATGAAGGTCAAAGCAATTTCTCATGCGTGTATTGCCAAAAAAGACATCACTCGTTATTACATTTTCAATCCAAACCCCAAGGTCAAAAACCAAACTCTAAACCCCAAAAAACCACAACTCAAATGGCAACACTGAGGGTAGATAATGAAGGGCCTTCGTCATCTAAAGACATTACGCAAGGCTCACGAACACAAAGCTTTACGGAAAATAACGTGAATAAGGTCTCGTCACATTTCGCGAGTAGCAATGGAGCCACCCTTCTGCCAACAGCAATAGTCCCCATGTACTTTGCTGGCGAATTCCATAAGATCCGAGCCCTTATAGATCAGGGATCACAAAAGACATTTGTTGCCTCCCGACTACAAAAACTCCTTGGCTTGCCAACACGAGAAATACACTACGAAATTTCCGGAATGGGCGGCTTGGTAGCTCAAAATTCCAAAAACGTCTGCGAATTGACACTGTTCATCTGATCTGACTCAAAAAATAAAGGCTCAGGCAATCACTTTGCCGCAGCTTACCCATTTCCTCCCAACCTTCAAATTGTCAAATCCCGATCTAATCGAGCTCGCCACATTATCACTAGAAGATCCAAATTGTTGTTCACCCGGAAGAGTCGACATGGTAATCGGTAGCGATATCACCCCACAGATTCTGGTACAAGGACTCCATCACAACGTATGTGGTACACTTATGGCACAAAACACGATATTCGGATGGATCCTCAGCGGGCCGATTGCTGAAAAAATATCAACATTCTCCACGTGTGTCACCGAATCGCAAAACGACTCCCTTAACAGTCTTTTAAGGAAATGCTGGGAACAAGAAGAAGTCTCCACAGGGAAAACGCTGTCCGAAGATGATAAACGCTGCGAGAAATTGTACCGTTCGACAACAATTCGGCAAGCAGATGGACGCTATATGGTTAAATTACCCTTCAAAGAAGACTTTGCAGAGAAAATAGCCTTGGGTCACTCCCGACTAGGAGCGCAGCTTCAATATCTCAGCATCGAAAGGAGTCTGGAGAAACGACCGGAACTAAAACATAAATACGCTGAGGTATTGGATGAATACTTGGCTATGGATCACATGGCTCCCACTTCTTCACGTGAAGTTATAAATGAGGGGAAATATTTCTCCTTTTATTAGCCGCATCATGCAGTCTTGAATCCTGATAGCAAAACCACTAAGGTTAGGGTCGTTTTCAATGCTTCTATAACCTCCCACTCAGGGAAATCCTTAAACGATGCGCTACTCACGGGCCCAGTCTTGCAAAATGACTTGATGCTAATCATCCTCCGATGGAGGTTATAGAAGCTTGTTTTAACGGCGACATTGAGAAAATGTACCGCCAAATTCTTATTCTCAAGGAAGATCAGGACTTCCAGCGAATACTCTTTCGCAGGCCCCTTAACTCTCCAATAGAAGATTTTAAACTGAAGACAGTAACCTTTGGTGGAAACTGTGCTCCATATTTGGCGATCCGAACACTTCACCAATTAACAGAAAATTGCAGGCGCGATTATCCTCTTGTAAATAATATTCTAAAGCGAGAAACGTATGAAGATGATGTCCTCTAAGGCGGGCACGAAATACAGTCCACAATTAAATCGATGTCTCAGACTATCGAAGCTTTAAATTCAGCAGGATTTCCACTCAGGAAAATCACTTCCTAAAATCACTTTCTAAAATTTCAAGACGCAAGTTCGACAAAGACGCTTGGAATTCAGTGGAACGCGCTAACAGACACGTTCTCATATTCATACGATCCTCTTCCAACTTCAAACTGTAGTACTAAAAGGCAAATCTTGTCAGCCGTAGCGAAGCTTTTCGACCCGGCAGGATGGCTATCTCCAATCATTATCATAGCCAAGACACTTCTCCAACAACTCTGGATGGAAGGAACTGGCTGGGACGAGGCTGTAAAACCCGCGGCGTTTCACAAGTGGAGTGCCTTTCGCGAAAATCTTTCAGCGATAAAAGACATACAAATTCTCCGATTGGTGCAATTTTCACCAGATACCCCCTATCAACTGCATGGATTTTCGGACGCCTCCGAAAAAGCCTTTTATGCCTGCGTTTATCTAAGATTACAAATTAGCGAAAATTCCGTCTCTTCTCATCTACTTGCGGCGAAGAGCAGGGTTGCACCTCTTCAAACCGTGAGTCTCCCTCGATTAGAATTTTGCGGAGCAGTTTTACCTGCCAAATTGGTAAAGCACATTCGATCTCAGCTCGATTTGCCGCCTCACGAGTTGACTATATGGACAGACTCATCTATCGTTTTAGCATGGCTGGAAAACCCGCCTCACAATTGGAAAACTTACGTGGCGAATCGGACATCGCAGATCCTCCAAAACGTCGGCAATTCCACATGGCGCCACGTACGCAGCGGTGACAACCCAGCTGACTTAGGCACAAGAGAATGCAAACCACAGGATTTAGCCGGTTCTTCTCTATGGTGGAAGGGTCCAGAGTGGCTCGTCTCATGCTGGCCGAATCCCACACCTCCAAATGCCGCTCCGCCGGAACTGAGGCACGTAGAGGCCTTCCACACCATCGAAGACGCGGATATACTTGACAGGTTCTCCTCATTACCTCGGGCACTCAGGGTAATCGCATATATGTATCGCTTCATCCGAAGTACCCACAAACTCCCAATTCCGAACACGCTGATGCTAGCGCAGAAGGAAGTAAATGAGGCCAAATTGCGGGTCATCCTCTTGACCCAACAACGATATTATGGGAAAACTATCGCCCAGCTGGTGGTATCTCAGCCAATTAGCAAAAAGAGTCCTTTGCTGACACTAAACCCCGTTATAGACGATGTCGGAGTAATGCGGGTAAACGGACGCCTCAAATATGCGACCCTCAGTCATAACGAGCGCCATCCCATTATTGTACCTCCTGACTCCCGTTATTGTTCTCTATTGTTATCTTTTCTACACTCTACAATGTTATATGCAGAAAGCCCTCGCTAGGGCAGGCACCTTGCCGTTGGTGCGGGGGCTTAGCTGAATTGCCGATCAGCCCATCTCTGGTCTGGGGTATCGTGGACGCGCTCGTCGCTTCTGCGCTACCTTGTCTCCAGATTGGGCTGCCGGCAAACAGTGACCAAGAACTGCCACCTCCTAATCCAGGGTGTTACGCGACACCGTGCCTATTGGACGGTTTGCAGCAAGGAGGAAAAACCGGCTGTATTATAACGGCGCCTCTTCGACACCGGGCCGCATCGAGGAGTAACGGTGGCCTTACCGCGACATGGGGCGCTGGCGCGGCGGACCAGATAAGATCCCCTACTACAACTTTGACTGCTGAGCTTGCCTAGCCGAGCTGGCAGTCGTACGAACAAGATGAATACAACTAAAAACCAAAAAAACACAAAAACAACAAAAACAACAAAAACCATCGCGAAATCCGCGAAAACAGCTACAGCTACAGCTACAACTACAGCCACAACAGCTGCAACAGCCACACCATCAGCAACAGCCTCTACAACAGTCACAACTACAGCTACAACAGCAGCAGCAGCCACGAAGACAGTTATGTCAAGGGCACCAAAGGTACCAACGGTCAAGCTCGGCAGTTCTATGCTGGGCGAAGGTAAAGGCACCAGGCGCAGGGGAGGCTTTCTTGCGAGCCTATCCGAGGAGGAGGCTGCCCTTTTTATTGAACACGCCAGAGAAGATGAGAGGCCAAGCACTAGCAGTGGCGGCGTGGATCGGGCGCAGCTTCGGTCGGAGGGCACCAAGGGTGCA
>NW_016158470.1:45366-59789 GCF_001687245.7 Rhagoletis zephyria
GCACCATGGGCCAACGTCAGGCAAAAAGCTTATTAGGAGGTTACAATCTGTCAAGATACAGGCTTCTCATGGATCTCCCGAAAGAGAAACTAAGGATTATTACAGGTTTTTTGACGGGCCACTGTAGGCTCAGAGGGCACCTGCATAAATTAGGTATCTGGTCCAGCGACCTGTGTCGCTTTTGCGATGCAGCCAAAGAGACCCCTCTACACCTTCTTATGGAGTGTGATGCCGTTGCACGCAGGAGGTATAGGAGCATAGGGCATGTCTGGCCAAGAGAGGAGCACATACACTCACTGTCCCCGGGGTCTATTATGAAATTTATAGACACTCTGGGGCTGGTTGATGTATTGTGATGAGCTAGGGGCACAATAGACCTATTGGTCGCAGTGCCATACCCAACCAACTATCTATCTATCTATCTATATGCAGAAAACCAATTGATGGTAAGGATGGTGCAACAGGAGTATTATATTCCACGGCTCAAGCCCAAGGTGAAAAAGTGCATCTTCCACATGCACCCTATATAAGCAGAAAATGAGAACCCAAATAATGGCTCCGCTACCTCCCGAAAGGGCGACTTACACTCTTCCGTTTCACACCACCGGAGTCGATTTTTCCGGCCCATTCCTGGTCAAAACGTCCTCCCTTCGCTGTGCGTCCTACAACAAAGCATATGCATGTGTTTTCGTGTGCTTCTCTACAAAGGCCATCCACCTAGAAGCTTGCTTGGATTTGACTTCAAACGCGTTTTGCGCAGCATTCGCCAGATTTGTTGGACGCCGCGGTCTCCCCCACAAAGTCATGTCGGACAATGGAAAAAATTTCGTCGGTGCTCAACGAGCCCTTCAAAGAGAATTTTCAGCGTTTGTGAAAGAAGCGTCCTTCGACATTGCAGCCAAGTACGTTGCTCAAGGATTTTCTTGGCAATTCATTCCACCCTATGCCCCTCATATGGGTGGACTATGGGAGGCAGCCGTCAAAAGCTTCAAATCGCATTTCACTAAGGTCGCCGGCAATCATAAATACAGTTTTGAAGAATTCTCAACTCTGCTGATTAGAATTGAAGAGGTCCTCAACTCTAGGCCTCTTTCCGCTATGTCTCAGGATCCGCAGGATTTACAAGCTCTGACCCCAGGACACTTTTTGCGGGGAGCGCCCTTATTGTCCCTACCTGAGCCCAATGCTGAAGACCTCTCTTTGACGCTGAAGTGGCAGAAGCTCAAAGTGCTCCATCATCAATTCAGCACCCGGTGGAAGAATGAGTACCTCAAAGAGCTCCACAAGCGGTATAAATGGAAACATCCGCAAACGAATGTCAAGGAAGGCGACTTGGTGGTCGTTAAAGATGATTTGCTCCCACCAAACGAGTGGCGACTAGGTCGGGTAACAAACTTGCACGTCGGTCCTGACCAAAATGTTCGGGTTGTAGATGTAAAGACCCAGCTTGGAGTGATTACCCGAAATATTGGCAAATTGTGTGTCCTCCCCTCTGCATAACTAGAAAATCTCAAAAACTCATAAATTTTAAATGGCAGCCCCACTAAAGTCTTTCCTTTAAAATGTCTTCTTACAGATCACGCCGTAGCACGGAGTCCAATAGGTGCCGATTATGTGGTTGCGCACACGCCCTGCGCACTGCACCGCTTTCCTCTCAATGAAGTCCGATGAGAGATACGAATGTGCATGGACACACAAATATTGTGTAAATTGCCTGGCGATGTCACACACCACCGGTGCATGCGATTCTGCAGCCAGTTGTCACTACTGTGGCTTAGGGCACCACACCTAACTCCACAGAGAAAAACGGCGGTTTGCAAGTGCGGCAAGGAAGTCTGGAAAGCGTGCTAAAGTATTGCACAGCCGGTCATCCCAGCAGCGTATGAGAAAGCTAAGACGGTTAGTCGACGAGGAAAGAAAGGTGCTTGACTCATTGGAAGAGACGCTTCAGTTGGCACCGGTCAAAGGCGGGCGCCATGTCGAAGACATGGATCTTATCCAATTTTCGGAGTAACTGATCGACGTGGCAAGGCGGGTGTTATATGGCTAAACTCAAGTGGCAACCCGAAATCCGTACTGGCTCAACGATAAGTTAGCAAACCAACTCACTCGCTTCTTAACCGCCCGAAAATCAACATCTTAAATTACATCTTCTCATTATTCGCTTAAAATTGCATATACTGTTAACCTTTTAATAGTCTGAACTCGCTTGTACATGGCATTGAATTCAATAAATTCATCTTCAATTATATAATCCTTTAAATATCAACCTCAAAACGTTTTCATATTGTGNTCAGCGTTTGTGAAAGAAGCGTCCTTCGACATTGCAGCCAAGTACGTTGCTCAAGGATTTTCTTGGCAATTCATTCCACCCTATGCCCCTCATATGGGTGGACTATGGGAGGCAGCCGTCAAAAGCTTCAAATCGCATTTCACTAAGGTCGCCGGCAATCATAAATACAGTTTTGAAGAATTCTCAACTCTGCTGATTAGAATTGAAGCGGTCCTCAACTCTAGGCCTCTTTCTGCTATGTCTCAGGATCCGCAGGATTTACAAGCTCTGACCCCAGGACACTTTTTGCGGGGAGCGCCCTTATTGTCCCTACCTGAGCCCAATGCTGAAGACCTCTCTTTGACGCTGAAGTGGCAGAAGCTCAAAGTGCTCCATCATCAATTCAGCACCCGGTGGAAGAATGAGTACTTCAAAGAGCTCCACAAGCGGTATAAATGGAAACATCCGCAAACGAATGTCAAGGAAGGCGACTTGGTGGTCGTTAAAGATGATTTGCTCCCACCAAACGAGTGGCGACTAGGTCGGGTAACAAACTTGCACGTCGGTCCTGACCAAAATGTTCGGGTTGTAGATGTAAAGACCCAGCTTGGAGTGATTACCCGAAATATTGGCAAATTGTGTGTCCTCCCCTCTGCATAACTAGAAAATCTCAAAAACTCATAAATTTTAAATGGCAGCCCCACTAAAGTCTTTCCTTTAAAATGTCTTCTTACAGATCACGCCGTAGCACGGAGTCCAATAGGTGCCGATTATGTGGTTGCGCACACGCCCTGCGCACTGCACCGCTTTCCTCTCAATGAAGTCCGATGAGAGATACGAATGTGCATGGACACACAAATATTGTGTAAATTGCCTGGCGATGTCACACACCACCGGTGCATGCGATTCTGCAGCCAGTTGTCACTACTGTGGCTTAGGGCACCACACCTAACTCCACAGAGAAAAACGGCGGTTTGCAAGTGCGGCAAGGAAGTCTGGAAAGCGTGCTAAAGTATTGCACAGCCGGTCATCCCAGCAGCGTATGAGAAAGCTAAGACGGTTAGTCGACGAGGAAAGAAAGGTGCTTGACTCATTGGAAGAGACGCTTCAGTTGGCACCGGTCAAAGGCGGGCGCCATGTCGAAGACATGGATCTTATCCAATTTTCGGAGTAACTGATCGACGTGGCAAGGCGGGTGTTATATGGCTAAACTCAAGTGGCAACCCGAAATCCGTACTGGCTCAACGATAAGTTAGCAAACCAACTCACTCGCTTCTTAACCGCCCGAAAATCAACATCTTAAATTACATCTTCTCATTATTCGCTTAAAATTGCATATACTGTTAACCTTTTAATAGTCTGAACTCGCTTGTACATGGCATTGAATTCAATAAATTCATCTTCAATTATATAATCCTTTAAATATCAACCTCAAAACGTTTTCATATTGTGCGCCCTGCACTGCAATCAAACTCCGAATTAAACAACTTTTATAATGTGTTCGGTAAGCGTACAAAGTTTAAGCTAGTTATCAAATGAAAGATTAATAAAACCAGACCAGGTGCTTTATATGTTTTTGGTGTCGCTGAACACGGATCTGAAGTTCGTTTTGCTCCATCACGTCAGGATTTGCTTCTAACTACAAAACTGCGAAACTCAATGAACTCCTCCGAACGGCATTCTGAAGTACGTCCTATAAAAGCCATTCTGAAAGGCCTTCTATGGGTAGCGAAAGAATAAGCCTTTCAATTGATGGCAGTCCATATAAAAAAGAACGGTGAAAGGAATGTAGGCCTTTTGACTCTCAGGAAGTCCTTTCGGAAGGGCTTAAAAGCCTGAAAATTATCTACTGGGTTATAAAGTGATGTATATTTTATACAGCCATGCACGACGAACATTTTGACGAACACGTTCACAACTCGCATTCGTCTAATTGATTTTTTCTGTAGTCCCGCAAGTCCCGCTGATCCCGCATGCATAATCCCTCATTTGTGATCCCGCAAAAATGGCGCGGGATTGGATTCCCTAATTGCGACAGAATTCCACAGGGAAAAACCACGATTTTGCACGGATTTATTTTACAGTTTATACCTCCGATAAAAATTGTTCGATATTTATTAGTCCTCTAACAAGAACTTGGAGGCTTTATCGATTTCAGAATCCCGCCGAAGAGTTTGTTTTTTTTCTTGACCTGTGGCTTATAACTATCATTCATAGCTCGCAAAAGTTGGATAGGAATAGCAGCCTCTTCTGAGATTAGAAGCAAAAAAAAAAATCAGAAAAAAATTCCCGTTAATAGGAAAACGTTTTTCCAATGCAGCATTAGCTTTCTAAAGCCATAATGGTGCGCATTTTTAAACTGAAAAAGACAGCTCATTCAACATTTTCTAAAAAAACAACACAAAATTAAAAAGGAACCTTATAATTACGGTGACCAGAGTTCCGTGGCCAAAAATCAGGATATTTCTAAATCATCGAATCCGAACAAACAATTTGGTTTTTAGAATAAAAATACATAACATCTTTTAATACAGTTTTATTTAAAGCAAAACAAAGAGGAACAAATTTAAAAAAGGCGTGAGTACTAGGTACTCATGAAATTTGATGTGTAAACATATGCGACCGGTAAAACATAAAAGTACGTTTACATATAAATATAATCTCAATCAAAGCTCTTTAGCTGTCAAATTGGTTGCGCTTGTTATTCACACAACTCGAGGAAAAGTTAAAGATCTTCTCTGTGCCACCGTGGTCACGTTTATTATGCTATTTAAATATATTGTAACTGAATATTTTATTAAAAATACCTTTACAAACCTCTTTTCCTTACTAGCGTAAATTTTTTGTTTTCTTTTACATTTGACATTCCTCCTCTTCGCAAGTATAATCGATAAAACTAGGTTGGACACCGAAAAGTTATCGGCGTAATCTGGGATAATTTTATATGGTTAATCTCTTTTTCTTATTACAGATTAGGGAGTTAAGCTCGAAAATGTGGATAATCTTTTCATATGTAAAGCTAATCTTTGACGATTCAGTTACATACATACACATGTAGGTTAGGCTAGAAATTAAACATTAAATTCACTTGATTTTATTCATTTTGCTGATTTAATTTTTTTATTCATTTTCATTTTTAGTTCTTTTAATACATGAAATTATCGGTACGATTGATGAAATATGATACTTGTGACTCAAGGGCGTTAAAATATCTCGAAAACACCGCATCAATTATTGTTTTTGAGCTTATAGTTTGAGCATTTATAATTGTATATATTCCTAAATTTAGGCTATCTGCACACTTGCCGTCCAATCATAGTTGCGTTATCGTCTCGCCTTGAAATTTTGATGCAAGCACATGCATTTCAAAGGATATCTGCACACATGTCGTTATCGGCTAGTTATCGGCAAATCATAGAAGATGCAGAAACGGATAAGTACGGCACTGTCGTTTGCTAATCGCTTTGCACGCATTGTTTGTTTACATTTTATGGGGAAAAATTAGTGAAAAAGTTAACATTTGCATTAAAATTGCTTAAAAATTAGTATTTTTTGCATAAAATCTGTGGAAATTATTAAAAAGTGGATAACTGCATTAAAATTCAATAAGTGTGAGCGTTTTAACTATAAAATATGACGAAATTATAAAAAGTCTCTGTGTGCATGCACAAAACACATTTCAGGAAAAGAAAAGAAGAGATATTAATGAAAAATTATGTCTAGAATTGTTGCAGCACAGTCTTTAGAAAATACCTGCTCCAAGTGAATTTTTAGACGCCAAATTAATTGAGATATCACGACCGAATGTGCGAAAGTGTAGTCGTCATGTAAGCGTTGCATCATGATTGTTACGGTGAAGCAACTGAAAAATCGTCACTAATTTGTGGCGGAAGCCTTTTTAGTTTCTAAACCCTGATGGTTTTTGTACGGGAACGCGAAGAATATTAATTCACGGACTAGTTTGTTTATACTTATGAGCACGTACTTATCTAGGTAGTTGCCTGCAAAGCATATTAAATTAATATTGAGCACGCCGGTCACTTCTATTGTAACAATTCAAGTGTTTATTTGACATTCAATTTCAGTTTCTTAACCTATGCAATCACTAACTAGCGGCTCTCTATATACTTATTAGCTAGCGGCTTATATTAAGGAGAAGAGGAGAACGAAAGAACAGTAATATGTAGGTAAATAGGTAAGTATGAAGGGGTAAGTATACAGCGAAAATATAAGTAGGCAAGGTAAGTATACAAGTGTAAAGGGTAAGTAAACGAACGAGAAGGAAGGTAAGTGAACGAAGGAACAGCAAGGTAAATTTGTATATACATTAATGCATGTAGATTTAAGTATACATATTTATGTCGTTATGACAATTAAAAAAATCTAAACAATGTATGCGTACTTCAAAATTTCACTTGTTATTATAACTACTAAATTCAAATACCTGCTCATCTGCTTCAACACCGGCCACCTTGAAGGGACCTAATCTCCTTCAATCTTCGTTTATTGGTAAAACGGCTAGTTTATGAATGGGGCGTCGTATAATCCCAGACTTAGTTGGGATGTCGGCGACGCTGACCTTGACGTCTGCGCCGGGTATTGTTGCCATGATTCGGCCCAACACCCACTGCTGCGGTGGCAGGTTGTTCTCGTGGACGACGGCGAGTTGGCCTGGCTCGACGTTGGGGTGCAGTCTCGCCCACTTGTTGCGCTGCTGGAGCTACATAAGGTAGCTCTTCGACCACGCGCGCCAAAATTGTTGCTTGAGAAAGCAAACAAGCTGCCATCTCTCTAAGCAGCGGTTGGGGCTGTAGGGCACATTCTCCGGAGGCAAGGCTCGCAGGGGGCATCCGATAAGTAAGTGCGCCGGCGTTAGTGCCTCGCCGTCGTTGGGGTTGCTGCTGAGCGGTGCGAGCGGTCGCGAATTGAGCACTGCCTCGATTTCGACGAGCAGGGTTTCGGCTTCTTCGCCGGTTAGCAGCGCGTTGCCTGCGGCGCGCACCAGTAGGTGTTTCGCCGATTTCACTGCTGCCTCCCACAGCCCGCCGAGGTGGGGCGCCCTCGGAGGTATGAAGGCGAACGTGAACCCTTCGTCGGCGCCTAACTGGAGAATCTCCGGCTTCTGCTTCAGAAAGGCCTCCCGCAGCTCCCTCAGCTTCCTCTCCGCTCCGACGAAGTTCGTCGCGTTGTCGCAATGTATCATGGCTGGTATCCCCCGGCGTTCAATTAACCTTTTTAGGGCGAGAATAAATTTATCAGCAGTTAAGTCGGATACAAGTTCTAGGTGTACTGCCTTTGAAGCGAAACAAACGAAAATGGCAATGTACATTTTCACGGGTGGTCGACCGCGAATTTTCAACGTAATATGAATGGGCCCGCAATAATCTACACCGCATATCATAAATGGTCATTGGGCTCGTAGCCTATCGGCGGGTAGATTGCCCATGATCTGACTTTGCAGTTTCGGCTTATAATGGAAACAGTGAATGCAATCTCTAACAGTTCGACTACAGGCTTCTCGTGCATTTACTAACCATATTTTTTCTCGTAGAAGCGCTACCAATGCTTTGGGCCCGGCATGGTGATTGCGAACATGTAGGAACCGGATATATGCTTTCATAAAGTGCGAACCTTTGCTTAATAGCAGAGGAAATTTGGCATCATAGGGAATGGGCGCGTTCAGTAAACGATACACCACCTACTCGAATCAGTTTAAACGATAACGTCGATTGAGAGTATTAATGCAGAAAGGGAGATAATTTCTGCAAGCTAGAAGGAAGTGCGATACTTTTCGATAATTTGTTAATTTCTTCGCTATATTCATAATGTTGAACTATTTCGACAATTTTAAGGAAACTAAGCTGTAATTCCTTTGCTGTGGGTACAACTTCAAATTCTAACTTTCGATCTCTAGTTTTTCGAGGCCATCTTAGTACGTAAGCGAATATTCGTAGCACTTTCATGTGGGATGAGANATATTCGAATCACTTTCATGTGGGATGAGAATCTTTCAATTAAATCGAGAAGTGGATTTGTTGTGGCCTCAATTGCACTTAACGCAATTGCGTTCTTTTTCTTTTCAAGTGCTTGCTGCTCTGGAGAGAGGTTAAAATTGACATTTTGTGGCCATAAAGCAGGGTCTTCTAGGAGGAACTGCGGACCGGAAAACCATATTGATGTATTTAATTCGTCCACGTTACAGCCCCGAGACACTTGATCCGCTGGGTTTTGTTTTGTTGGCACATGTAGCCATGATGCATTCTGGGTCCACTCTTGGATTTCGGACACCCTATTTGCGACGAAAGTTTGCAGCGCAGATGGATGCGTTTTGATCCAGTGCAAAACTATTTCGGAATCTGTCCAGAAACTAACTTTTTCTATCGGTCGACTCAACCTTTTCCGAAATTCTTGACCATAATTTGGCCAGAAGATGTGCTGCCGAGAGCTCTAACCGCGGAAGAGATTTTGTCTTCAGCGGAGCTACTCTAGACTTTGCGGTAAGCAGCGTACATTTCGTACCACTAGCGGTTTGGCTACGTATATAAACGCAGCAGCCGTACGCTCTTATTGAGGCGTCAGAAAAGCTATGAATTTGGCAGCTGGCACTCGACTCAGTATTTACATACCGAGGAATGCTGATTGATGGAAGCTGCAGTAGGTTTACTTTAAAGTTTTGCCAGCTAGTGTCGAGGCGCAATGGAATCGACTCATCCCAATCTAGCTTTTGAATCCAAAGCTCTTGCAGCAAGATTTTTGCTTTGGTAACTAGCGGGGCTTATAAACCAAGAGGGTCGAAGAGGCGAGCAGAAACCGATAAAATGTTTCGTTTGGTTGCTCGCAGCTCACTAAAGTTGTCTTCCAGAATGAAGCGAAAAATTTCATCTTTCGGCTGCCAGTGAATTCCCAGCGTTTTCGTAGAGTCTGTGTCGCTGAGCTGCAATAACTTCTCATGACTCTCGCTGTTTGACCGATTGGGGTGATTGGAAAACCACTTTGCTGGTTTGAGGCCTGCCGATTCTAGAATTTTGTTCACCTCAGTTTGAATTTGAATGAGGGATTTCAAATCGTCGGATCCTGTCAGCAGGTCGTCGACATAAAAATCATGTCCAATGATTTTGGCACCGAGTGGATATTTCGGTAGATTCATGTCGCTTAGCATTTGAAGACACCGTGTGGCGAGAAATGGTGCAGGCGCAGTGCCGTAAGTCACGGTATTCAAACGAAAGACCTGCAAATGTNTGGTGTCGGTGCAGTGCCGTAAGTCACGGTATTGAAACGAAAGACCTGCAAATGTTCTGATGGCTCTGGTCTCCACACTATGAGCTGGAAGTTCCTATCATCTTCGTGCACTGAAATCTGTCGATACATCTTTGTGACGTCGGCAGTAATGGCATATTTGTGCAATCGGAAGCGAAGGAGTGTTGAAAAAAGCTCTTCTTGAACTGTCGGTCCGACCATCAAGATGTTATTCCACGCAAGTTGTGTGAATGTAAGGCTTGAAGCGTCAAAAACTACGCGCAATTTGGCAGTCGTGCTTTGCGGNAAGGAGTGGCGAAAAAATCTCTTCTTGAACTGTCGGTCCGACCATCAAGATGTCATTCAACGCAACTTGTGTTGATGTACGGCTTGAAGCGTCAAAAACTANCTTTTCCGAAATTCTTGACCATAATTTGGCCAGAAGATGTGCTGCCGAGAGCTCTAACCGCGGAAGAGATTTTGTCTTCAGCGGAGCTACTCTAGACTTTGCGGTAAGCAGCGTACATTTCGTACCACTAGCGGTTTGGCTACGTATATAAACGCAGCAGCCGTACGCTCTTATTGAGGCGTCGGAAAAGCCATGAATTTGGCAGCTGGCACTCGACTCAGTATTTACATACCGAGGAATGCTGATTGATGGAAGCTGCAGTAGGTTTACTTTAAAGTTTTGCCAGCTAGTGTCGAGGCGCAATGGAATCGACTCATCCCAATCTAGCTTTTGAATCCAAAGCTCTTGCAGCAAGATTTTTGCTTTGGTAACTAGCGGGGCTTATAAACCAAGAGGGTCGAAGAGGCGAGCAGAAACCGATAAAATGTTTCGTTTGGTTGCTCGCAGCTCACTAAAGTTGTCTTCCAGAATGAAGCGAAAAATTTCATCTTTCGGCTGCCAGTGAATTCCCAGCGTTTTCGTAGAGTCTGTGTCGCTGAGCTGCAATAACTTCTCATGACTCTCGCTGTTTGACCGATTGGGGTGATTGGAAAACCACTTTGCTGGTTTGAGGCCTGCCGATTCTAGAATTTTGTTCACCTCAGTTTGAATTTGAATGAGGGATTTCAAATCGTCGGATCCTGTCAGCAAGTCGTCGACATAAAAATCATGGCGAATGATTTTGGCACCGAGTGGATATTTCGATAGATTCATGTCGCTTAGCATTTGAAGACACCGTGTGGCGAGAAATGGTGTCGGTGCAGTGCCGTAAGTCACGGTATTGAAACGAAAGACCTGCAAATGTTCTGATGGCTCTGGTCTCCACACTATGAGCTGGAAGTTCCTATCATCTTCGTGCACTGAAATCTGTCGATACATCTTTGTGACGTCGGCAGTAATGGCATATTTGTGCAATCGGAAGCGAAGGAGTGGCGAAAAAATCTCTTCTTGAACTGTCGGTCCGACCATCAAGATGTCATTCAACGCAACTTGTGTTGATGTACGGCTTGAAGCGTCAAAAACTACGCGCAACTTGGTAGTCGTGCTTTGCGGTCCTAAAACACACTGATGAGGAATGAAATAATGTTTGTGGGGCTCATGTGGCCCAATTCTAGATACTCTTTCATGAAGTCCAAATACATCGGGCGAAGTCCTGCATCTTTCAGTGTCCTTCTCTCCAGCGCCTGAAACCGCCGAGCTGTGGTTTCATACGAATGACCAAGTAACTTACGATCATTTCTAAAAGGCAGTCTGACTTGAAGCCTCCCATCAGGTAAAACAACCGTGGTTTTCGAAAATAGCTGCTCGCATTCAGCTTGTTCGGGAGTTTGACGTTTGCCCCCGAGGGTAGTTCTTCCAGCGCCCAAAATTTCTGGACGGTGGCATCGATATTTTCCATATTTTCCTCGGCTTGGCATAATATGCTACTTACTTGTGCACTGGAGCTTTAACTTGAGGCATATTTACCCGATATTATCCAGCCCAATAATGTTTTTTGCAGCGTTGGCTGCCTTGGGCTGGTTTTGATCTGACCCACCGATAACAGATCAAAGAACGTTTCAGCTCCCAATAATATGTCGATTTTTTGACATTTGAAAAAGTTTGGGTCAGCCAGTTCGATATTTTGTGGGATTTTCCCGCCATTTGTGTTCACTGTGTGATTTGGGTGATTGGCTAATATCGAACGCATTACCCAAAAATCTGTTGAAAATTCAAAATCATTAACCCTCGATTTTACGAAAGTATTTAATTTGCCTTGGACCCTTTTATTCGAATTGCCAATTCCAATTACATTCAGAGTCGACTTCTCTCTTCGAATTCGCAATTTTTGTGCCAGCTCCTCGGTCATAAAGTTGACTTGGAACCCAGAGTCAAGCAGAGCACGAGCTGACACATAACTACCGGAGCAGCACTTTACGTACACTACGGCTGCGGCTAGCATGACGCGATCTGGCACACTGCTAGTATGCATCGCCTGTGTCGTCGGAGGCTGAAGCTCAGTCTCAAATGAGATCGGGTATTGGTGCAGCATGGTATGGTGTGACCGATTGCACACACGACAACGATCCGATTTGCACCTGGAGACAGTATGTCCCTTGCGCAAGCAATTTATGCACAAGGAAACCGAATTCGCGTATTCGAATCTCTGAAGAGCAGTCAACTCTTGGAATTTTGGGCAAGATATAATGAAATGGTCCTTTGAACCACAGTGCAGGCAAGTTGGCTCTTTAGAGTTTGTTGCGATAAATGCTGCCTTCGATCTTTCGAATTGTTGATTCCTTGTCGTCTGTCGAGTGTCTGAACTATTAATTTTTGTCTGGGATGAGGAAGCTTCTTCAGCAGAAAGATGCTGGTACCTCTTATTGAGCATAGCTTCACACTCAGCCTAAAGCGGCAATTTATCATAGTCCAGCTGCTCCTCCCACTTTGACCGAGTAGTGGGATCAACCTTCGACATGACTATGTGAATTAACATCGCATTTGAAATATGTTTGTCATCACCCAGAGACAAAAGCGAGTCATACACCACGGACACTGTGTCGATTATCGATCGCAAATATGAAGCAGAAGGTTTTTGAATTTTAGTAAGATCAAAGAGTCTAGAAACTGTATTGAAAAATATAAGATATTTATTGTCATATACTCTCTTTAAACTGGCCAACGCCTTTGGGTAGTTCTCTTCCGACATTTGGAAGGACTTCACTGTGCCGAATGCTTCACCGGATAAACATGACACTAAATGATTAAATTTTTCGATATCCGGTATCGTAGGATCGTTGTGCACTAAACTCTCAAACAAGCTCATGAAATTCTTAAATTCCGAATATTCCCCTTTAAATTTGGGCAGCGACATCTTAGGGAGTCGCGAGCTGTGAGGTGCAATAAATGACGATTCGGCAACAGAAGATTTATTATTTGCGAGAATGGACTTAATCATGGACTTCGTTTCTACAACTATGTCCTCCAATTCTCCACGGGCCAAATCTTCCTCATCAATTTCTTCTATTCTTGATTGACACGTCATTAGCTTTTCGCTGTGTGAATTTAAAATTTCAAGTCTACATTCTAATTCGATGGGATCTAACGACATGGTTTTTTCGATAAGGCCCGTTCTTATACGTACTATGTTTCTTTTCAGAACTGACCGTTGCTTTTTAAACACCTTCAATTCTTCGACTTAGCTCATTTTTAAATCGAGTTCCGATGTCTTGGTTGCGAACAGAAGTATAACCTTTTGCCTTTATGCACAGTAAGTTTGTGCTCGGAAAATAGTTCTGGAAGTTTTTTAGGAAACTAAACCGAAAAAAGATTTTATATGAAACTTGACCAGAACCAACGAAAAACGAGATCGAAAGCCAATTGCCGAACACCAAGAAATTCCAACGGTTGTATAATTTTTCACTTTGCAGTAGCAAATTGGCGAAAATTAAATTTGCGAAAAATATCGTATGTATTACGATAGACTCCTAAGCCTATAAATCACGCTTGGATTTTTTTGAAATTTTACGAAACAATACAAATCGAAAATAGTACTCGCAAAATTATTCAAACACAAAACGCGCACTTCTACTTCTTGTCCCACTGTATCTTTCACTTCAAAGGCAGTATGTAAATATGTATTTATGTATATACGAGGTATATATTTGCATGCAATATGTATACCTATATATAATTGGCGCAATTGAAATGGATACAAGAAATGCCCAAAATTGAAGCTTTTATTATTTGTAAGACGAGTATCAGTAACTTTAATAATCAAACCAATTACAAAGCCAAATATTTCGTATGCTTCAATTGTTCGCACTCAATACCTGTTTATCATGGACCGGTTTGTTTCCAGCCTTCACTTCCCTCTTGCAGACAATACAGTTGCAGTTCATTCCCGCGATGTCCAACGGTGTAGCGGTCAGGTTAAGTCCACAGCAGAAATTCACAACGACAATTAGGCAGCCGTTTCGGAATAAGGTTCCACAGGTGAGTCTATAGGATGCAGGATTCAAGATACGTTGATAGCAGCACTTAAACGGTAAGTATGTCTTTTTCTTTTTTATGTGAAATATATGTATATTTGTACTATATTTTTTTTTTTAATTTTACTTTATGCACCACGGCCCACTGTCACTGCAGTCTATTTGCACTGCCCCGTTTGTATTTGCTTGCTTTCTGTTTATTGTTGGTTTTCAGTATACTTGTTTGTGTGTTTGTTTATGTGTATATAAATTAAGCGAGACGACTTTGTATTGCTACCGACCGCGCAGGNGCTTGGATTTTTTTGAAATTTTACGAAACAATACAAATCGAAAATAGTACTCGCAAAATTATTCAAACACAAAACGCGCACTTCTACTTCTTGTCCCACTGTATCTTTCACTTCAAAGGCTGTATGTAAATATGTATTTATGTATATACGAGGTATATATTTGCAAGCAATATGTATACCTATATATAATTGGCGCAATTGAAATG
>NW_016158470.1:62719-64532 GCF_001687245.7 Rhagoletis zephyria
CATCTTTCTCTTTGACACCATGTCTGAAATCCCACGTGATCTGTCAAATACTAATGCATGAAAATCCTAACCTCAAAAAAATCACCCGTTATAAGCTTTGTTCTTTTTTATTTTATTTTTTTTTGAGCTTCTAATGCACAACAGCTAGTATGTATTTGCAGAAATTAATACACGTAAATAATAACGCAATCGTTCTGTTTTTATTCACAAGGAGTATTTGTTTCTCTTATTTTTGGCTTAATACAAATTTCGATTAAAAGTACAATTTATGTAGGTTAATTAAAACACTTCGCACTAGGTCCCTGCTCGGGCGCCATGAAAAATCGTCGCTAATTTGTGACGAAAGCCTTTTTAGTTTCTAAACCCTGATGGTTTTTGTACGGGAGCGCGAAGAATATTAATTCACGGACTAGGTTGTTTATACTTATGAGCACGTACTTATCTAGGTAGTTGCCTGCAAAGCGTATTAAATTACTATTGAGAACGACCGGTCACTTCTATTGTAACAATTCAAATGTTTATTTGACATTCAATTTCAGTNGCTAGCGGCTCTCTATATACTTATAAGCTAGCGGCTTATATTAAGGAGAAGAGGAGAACGAAAGAACAGTAATAAGTAGGTAAATAGGTAAGTATGAAGGGGTAAGTATATAGCGAAAATAGAAGTAGGCAAGGTAAGTATACAAGTGTAAAGGGGAAGTAAACGAACGAGAAGGAAGGTAAGTGAACGAAGGAACAGAAAGGTAAATTTGTATATACATTAATGCATGTAGATTTAAGTATATCTACATGTTCATGTCATTATGACAATTAAAAAAATCTAAACAATGTAAGCGTACTTCAAAATTTCATTTGTTATTGTAACTACTAAATTCAAATGCCTGCTCATCTGCTTCAACATCAACTATGATTGGACGACCAATGTGCAGAAAGCCTTAGGTTTGCTTTTCGGAATATGATCTGTGGTTCATGTAAATGAGATCGATCATTGGAGAGCTGTGTAGAGATTGAAGTTGCAAGATTTTACCCGATGCTTTTTTGTTCCGTACGTTTGCTGTTACACACTTTTTACTTCCACTTCAGAGAGTGATTTTGCTGTTTGACCTTTTTCCAGGATTTTACACGAAAAGTGTTGGATCAGAGCCATTATATCATCCATAAATATGTATGTATATTATACATACATATATTCATGTATGGTGATCAGTTATCAACGGTCCCAGTTAAAATGATTTCAGTATTTTTTTAATTTTCGCCTTGCTTTTTTATCAAAATAGACTACTATACCTATGCCTAAAACCATCTACGAATATCAAAACCAACAACAAACAAATGAGTTCACACATATGTACATATGTACATACAAACTTAAGTATTGATTTGCTTGACCTTGGTTTGTCGGTCCAAACAGGAATCTCTATTTATGGTTGATGGATTGCTCGTTTCCAATGGATGGTGGCAAGAAAGTAGCTGACTTACGTGTAACGATTTTGTATTACCGGCTTATGGTGACTCAATTGCTGTTAAATGAATAGTCCAGATTTGATGCTCACAACTTCTTTATTCTACGCAACAACGTGGCTGGGGATTTGCCGGAATTTGAAGGAATGTGACGGCACCTTTTGCCTCTATTAATTTTCACTGAGGGGTGAGTATCGACTTCCCGAATGTCGCCAGCCTTTAATACAAGCTGTTAATCCACTTTAATTACTTGGTTGTAATTCCGTTCTTGCGAGGGCTGATGAGTGTGGTTCGCTCCGTGTCCAATTCCAAAAAGAAATATATTTTTCCAGCCTCGTGGTATGTGACCACC
>NW_016158470.1:64712-70060 GCF_001687245.7 Rhagoletis zephyria
AGCTTTGACAGTTTTGTTATGTTTACATTTCTCATAATCGTTCTTATGTCTATTATTTGGGCAATAAAAAATAATAGATCATTATACCCCTCTCATCTTCAGCGACACGTTAACAAAAAAAAAATGTGGAGCATTTAGTAAGGATATGAGAATGGTGGTTCGAATGCGATTCGCGGGCTGTGGTTTGATCGACGTTAGACCTTAAATCGAAATCGTTCTACATGATCTTCATCAACCCCATCCTGACTCGTTCAGTTCGCCTTTAAGCGCATAAGTATGTACAAATGTTCCGTCTTTCTTATTTAGTTTCAGTACGCATTACATAAGCTACGGTAGATGAAAGGCATTGGTAAATGGTTTGGTTATGAATCTTTTCTTGTTTGCTTTGATCGATTTGCTAGCAATGTACTGAGGATATAATATAACAAAACTATGGATATAACAAAACTAACCTTAATTAATTTATTCCAGCCGTGTACCCTGTAATAAGGCAGAATCAATGGAGTATGGAGGCCCGCCATATATTTATCGAAATTCTTAAGAAGGCGAATGTACTGAATGAGTTAACGTGTTGTGATTAAATCGGCGGAATAATTGCCAAGCACTCGGTGTTTAGCATCGATCAGTTCATATGAATTCGAACCAAGTTTCCGTGN
This sequence comes from Rhagoletis zephyria, assembly GCF_001687245.7. NCBI lineage: Eukaryota > Metazoa > Arthropoda > Insecta > Diptera > Tephritidae > Rhagoletis > Rhagoletis zephyria. The sequence goes on from NW_016158470.1 coordinate 65,369, forward strand.
ATTCCGTGAAACATAGGCTCTAATTTTTGGTGGGGCTAGTTTTTGTGCATAGCCCTCTCCGGCCACGGACTGTTTAGGATTGGGAATGTACACTTCCGAGCCTATCTCGAAATGGCGTTCTCTTTTGCGGGTAAATGCCCGTTGTGCGGTTTGTTGATATTGTTCGAACCGTTTGTCTCGAATTTCATCAGCCAGAACTTTACGCTGTTGCACATCCTGTGTATGGCATGGATTTACATCCAAAAATTATTTATATTCGTTTCCATCTTTCACGTATTCACGACCAGTGTGCAGGAAATATGGCGTGCAGCCCGTGGCTGAATGCACTGAAGTGTTAGTATCATGAATAACACGAGAAAGATAGTTTTCCCAGGGGGAATGTTCAAGAAGGTCAGCCATATGAGCACGTAATCCAAGTTTAATGCTTTTGTTTGTCTCCTCGACCTGATTGGCTTGTGGATGGTACAGAGGCGTTTTCATGTGTTTGATCTTATAATCGGCGCAAAGCTTTGCGAAAGTTTGACTGATGAATTGAGTACCATTATCTGATATAATGATTTGGGGCAGCCATTCACCGTGAATATATGTCGAAGATAATTGACTACGGATATGGCCTTTGCATTTCTCATGGGCTGCGCCCAGACATATCGCGAGTAACAGTCGATGGCTACGAAGATCCACTGGTTACGATTTTTAGACATGGGCAGCTTACCGACGAAGTCAATCGATAATTGCCTACCCGGTCATTTTGGTTCTCTATATTCGCCGTGAGGTATTTTGGTGCTCTCATTACTTGGTTTAATGCAGTGGCATAGTTCACATTGCCGGACGTACTGGTAAACGGACTCATACATGTTTGGCCAGTAATAGCGTTGTGAGATACGTCTACAAGTTTTCCAAACACCCTGATGCGAATTTTGGTTATGATTTTCATCGAGGACTTTTGCTCTGTCAGAAGATGGTACACAAAGTGTTCACAGTATATCCGCAATTTGATTGGAAAATTTCAATCGATGATATAGAAGGTTGTTCTCGATTTTATATCTATCTAATGGTTGTTTTGAGGCCATGGCATGCATTTTGTTGTACCATTTATCGCACGTGTTTGGGTCAAAGTTGATCACGGATGTGATTGGGATACGATTAACGTGAAAATTACTCGGAAGGTTAATTGGATTTCTGCGAACGATGTTGAGAAGAGCAATAGAACGAGATAAGGCGTCAGGAAGTTCNACCCCGAATGTCGCCAGCTTTTGATACAAGTTTTTAATCCACTATAATTACTTGGTCGTAATTCCGTTCTTGCGAGGGCTGATGAGTATCGTTTGCTCCGTGTCCAATTCTGAAAAGAAAGATATTTTTCTAGCCTCGTGGTATGTGACCACCGATTCTTTTATCGTATGTCAGTGTGGGCGTTTTCATAGTGACCATCTCAATTCGTGTCTATACCGATATGATGGTTCGTGTCTTGAATAACTATTGGTTACGTAAATTCATCTGGCAATCCCCTCCAATTTGAAGTTTANATTCAAAATATGGACGGAATTTTTCGACCGCTAAGAGAACGGCTAGGCATTCCCGTTCGGATGCTATGTAATTTTGTNGCATTTGAATTTGGTGTGTTTTGAAGCCATACAATGCAGCATCACCAGCAGTGTTGCCATTTTAGCCGTTTTCCGGCTAGATTTAGCCGGTTNGAAACGTCGAAGTGCAAATTAAGAAATCATCGACATATGCAAATGCATGTGGAACCAAATCACGGAAAATTTTATCAATGAGAATGGCGGGNGCAAATTATGAAATCATCTACATATGCGAATGCATGTGGAACCAAATCACGGAAAATTTTATCAATGAGAATGGCTAATGTAGCGGGTGAATTTCTCAACCCCATCGTCATGCGACGAAAAGCATAAAGTCTGTTACCGAATGCAAAAGCGGTTTTCAGTTGACTCGATTTTGCCAAAGGAATTTGAAAGAAAGCTTGAGACAGATCAATACTGGTTAGGTATTAAGCTGACTTTAGTCGTGCTAAAATTTGGTTAGTATCCGTAATTGAATAGGCATTTGGAATGGTAATTTTATTCAGCCCTCTCACGTCCAAGCACACGCGACACGTTCCGTCTTTCTTCTTTACAGCCAGAATTGGTGACCGCCAAGTGCTTTCTTCGATGGTCATAATGATGTCACGACACGCATTATATAAAATTCGGCTTGAACTTGTTCAGCCACGTATGGCGATACTGGATACTGGAGTTTCATGACGGGTTTTGCATCACCCGTATCAATTAAGTGTTCGATCTGATTACTGACGGTTAAAGGACCAGACTCAGGAGTTGGATTAAAAAGTCTGAGAACGGCGTCCAACATTTGTCTTTGATCTGGGGTGAGATTATGGGGAAGGCTGACGCTCGTTATTTTTGGGGTTTCTAGTTCATCCTCTAAACCGAGTGTGGAAGCGTCAATTGGCTCCTGATAATTCCTCATAGATGATACCTGAGCTTGTTCTTTCCCACTCCCTGTTGGCTGGTTACAAAAATTAATAAATTTATCCGCCGTAACCATTTCGACTTTAGCGGATGCAACTTCTTCAGTTTCACCTTTGGCTGTATGTTTTAAAAATCGTTGAACTTTCTCTTGGTTCTGCACCAGTTCGAAAAAGAAGGCCCCAAGGAATGTCCGTCCCATAATTGGGTGTTTCAGTGAGATAGGCACTACAAGAGTTGGCACAAGTCGGGTAAGACTACCAACCGTATATAATACATTCACTTTACCAATGGCCTTAAATGAAATCGAATTATCGGCAAGACCAATGGAGGTTTTGGTAGGTTGCAACTGCCCCCATCTGTATTTCTCATAAAATGTTTGTGAAATGACTGTGACTTCAGCTCCACCATCGAGTAAAACCGTATGAGAATGGTTGTTAACCATAACCGTGAGATAATCGCGACGATCGTTCGGCATATTATATTTCAAGCATTTTTCTGAGATAAAGAAAACATCGCGGAGTCGTGGTGGGTTAACTTTGTTGTCTCCGTCTTGATTGAGCTGAAGTAGGTTTGGTAATTGGTGGTGTTCGTTCAGAACATTGGGTTGATGGTTCTTTGACATTCCTTTGAGTTTGATTATACTCGTTAAGAAGCAGAGTAGAATTATTACTGGAATTCGGAACTGAAGATTTGTCGATTTGTAGAGGGACTTCGGTAGAGTGCGGATTGTGAGAGACAGTGGATTTAGATAAAGTTGTGAATTCTGAGTACGATGGACCACTATTCCCAATCGACTCCCTTACGCGTTTTTTGAACGCGGGCATTGATCAGACGTAACCCCCGGTCGTGTACACCCTATTAGGTTGGGTTCACCCTATTCGGTTGGGTTCGACACTTTTTGAAGTGATGGCCCCACACGAGACATTTTGCACATCGTACATTTTCGTCGCCCTCAACAGCGAGAAATGGGTCGACGATAGTTCCTACTTTCGTATCATTCCCCTTTGGATTTTTGTCATTTTTATAATGCTCGACTAGTTTCGAATACCTACGTTTCTGAGATGCTTTAGTTGGTTTCTTTTGCTTGTTCACGTATGTACATTCCCTGTCATCGGAGTCGGATCCAGGAAGCGAAGCGGTATATTCCGAATGTGAAGACTCATCCGGTGAATCATGTATTGCCAAAATTTCCCGTGGCGCTGATCGCTGTCTATCCGAACGGGTTCTTTCCGGACGGGGTGTGGCAACAATGAACGAATGTGGTGCAATTCGCTGAGCGAACTCACGCAATTGCTCCAACGTGTGGACTTGTCGAGTGTGGACGGGTTCACGCAGATGATCGGATAAGGTACCAATGATGATATCGAGGTGGTCCCGTTCATCCAGACCACAGGAATTACCCTGCAATTGGAATGTCAAGTCATCGATATGTTTCAGCAGTGTTTGCGAACGTGGGACGAATTTAATATGTGCATATGACATTATTACTTGGGCCCGAGTATGTTTGTTGAGGAAACAAGCTCGAAGTTTCGTGCAAAAATCTTGATAATCTCTGAAGTTCCTCAGTTCGGTGAAGTACCATTGTCGAGCGGCCCCCGTGAGTGTGGGCACCAAACGCGTAACCAATTCGTGGTCGAGTACTCCATCTTATATCGAAATGAGCCTATAATAGCCAAATAATCTTCAACCGATAGAAATTTTTCGTTCACATGAACGCCATCGAATTGAGCACGTCCCATCCATGATGGTAAGCCTCTGAATTTCCTATCCATTGCATCCGCTTGGGCAGATTCGTNGCGGGCATTGATCAGACGTAACCCCCGGTCGTGTACACCCTATTAGGTTGGGTTCACCCTATTCGGTTGGGTTCGACACTTTTTGAAGTGATGGCCCCACACGAGACATTTTGCACATCGTACATTTTCGTCGCCCTCAACAGCGAGAAATGGGTCGACGATAGTTCCTACTTTCGTATCATTCCCCTTTGGATTTTTGTCATTTTTATAATGCTCGACTAGTTTCGAATACCTACGTTTCTGAGATGCTTTAGTTGGTTTCTTTTGCTTGTTCACGTATGTACATTCCCTGTCATCGGAGTCGGATCCAGGAAGCGAAGCGGTATATTCCGAATGTGAAGACTCATCCGGTGAATCATGTATTGCCAAAATTTCCCGTGGCGCTGATCGCTGTCTATCCGAACGGG
>NW_016158470.1:70220-76649 GCF_001687245.7 Rhagoletis zephyria
ACTCCAATCTTATATCGAAATGAGCCAATAATAGCCAAATAATCTTCAACCGATAGAAATTTTTCGTTCACATGAACGCCATCGAATTGAGCACGTCCCATCCATGATGGTAAGCCTCTGAATTTCCTATCCATTGCATCCGCTTGGGCAGATTCGTCGTATATAGTGGCTTGATTTGGTCGTGATTATGGTGGACCGGATAGCGAATAATTCGAATATAAATGAGATGGTTGATTTATTGGTTCTTGGATATGTGACGTTCTAAGACCACGATAGGTATTGATCGTTTGAGTTTGTAAGGTTGATGGACCACCCAAAAACTATGCGGAGGATCCACCGAGGGTGGTATCCAGGTATGATTCCATGGTTTGGTTCATATCACGAACGTCAGGAATTTGTGTCTGCAACTGAATCCGATCATGGATCATTTGCTGTTGCATATGTGTTTGGGCTCTCAGTAACTCAGACACCATTCCAGACAGTTGGTGTAATGAGGGCGTTGGTTTCGTTCCGCCTGACACTGAATTGAGAATGGCTGGTTGAGCATTTGAATTAACCGTACTGGTGGTCAGGGTATACCGTGGTTCAGTTGCCTGAACCGAAGTCGGTATATTCTGGTTTGGAATCGAGTCTGGTATGGTTAAGGGTAAATATTGTGATGGAACAGTATTTTGAGTTGAACTCATCGTTCCCCGTTCGTTCTCAAAACCATGGAAGGTCGAGTTCAAACTTAATTGGGGATCGCACGTCGGGATTCCCGTATTCGGTGAAGACATCCGAAGCTCACGAATCTTCTACTAAAATTTTCCGATCAGATCTGCCTGGCGTGACGCCGACTCGGGTTTTAACTTCAACCGAGCGGTTCGATAACAATAATGTATCATTTGATGAAGACGACCCTGAGCTGTTAACACCTTATTCGCCTTCAGTTCTCGATATGCTCTCTCACATATTTCCAACTCATTCATTTGGTGTATGGCATGGGATTTTATCAACCATGGTTGGCCAACGTAAGCAGATAGTTTACCATTGAGGGCGGTCCATTGAACCGGCGCTGGATATACGTTATATATCTCCCCTTCGATCTGTCGCTGTTCGTCTGTCAAATAAGTTGCATCGAGTATGGGAAACAATTCCATGTTCAAAGACTCAACTACCAAGCTGTAAATTCTGATTATTAAAAAAATTCTGCCAACGGAAGACGTAAAATCGGTACTATTAAAGTCTATGTTATAAGATGATGGTACTCGATTTAAAATCAGTACAGTATTTACTTCAGTTTATTATTATTATTATTTTATTCTATGAGCATGTCGTTTTGAATATCCACTTTCAAAAATAATGCCGCATAAATCGATCACTATTTGAATATTGCTTTAAATCTAATTAGTTTAACAAAAAAGTCACGCTCAATTGGTTGTATATCTCATTTGATTTTCGGTCCAAAATTTTGTTTAATATTATACCGAACGTGGGCTGAGAATGGCGTTTAACGCACTAGCTCGAATCTTTTTATGGGCCAAGTTGTTTGCTCCCGGGATGCAGCGAAGGCCTTGAATACTTGGGAGTATTACCTGTATCTCCTTCGGTCCCTTCTGTCGGCAACAAGGTACGCAACAAAGATCAAGACTATCCACCCCCGAATTTACCGGAAGACCAAATCAGACTGAGAATATTCAACCAGTTTGAGAATCTCAAACGAGATTACTTTGATACGAGTTTCAATTTTTATTGGGAATGAATACCCAAAGAAATTGCAAAAATAAAGAAAAATTAATAGTTTGGTTCAATTAATATTGACCGTGTTATCGGTTACGTTGCTTGAACTTATACCGAAAGACGAAAAGAAAAATGATCGGTTCAAACATCTTGACCGTCGATGTGTGGTGTTACTTGATTAAAAAATTCAATTAACTTGCTTTTCAGAACGAGAATGGTTATGAGTCATAACTTATGACTGCTGATCAATGGTGTTCGCATCGCAGATCGATCACCATTCACCCCCGCGGAATTAAATAATCAAAGTATCCACAAAAATTTTGATTGAAAACGAGCTCCAATAAAAATCAATTAAATCATGCCGTGTGAAGACTGAGGACGATATTGATTTACAGTGATTATGAATTCAAAAGATAATTATTTGATTCAATCTCAGCGATGATTTATAATAGCGGAATTTCTAAAGGAAAATTTATCAAAAATCTATTAAACTCGAATATGTATGGTTCACTGACGTACAATTTTGTGACCAACAAAATGAGAAAAACGACTACAAGATTTTAATTTTTCCTTAAATCTAATTTTATGATGTATTAAATTGATTCGATGATGAAATTGCTATTTTCCCTCAGCTGAGCACGCGGTTATTTTATGCCGGGCTTAAGTGTGGTTATGTTCAACGAAAACTTATTCTTTTTCGCCCCACGTTGGGCGCCAATGATTTGCTTGACCTTGGTTTGTCGGTCCAAACAGGAATCTTTATTTACGGTTGATGGATAGCTCGTTTCCAATGGATGGTGGCAAGAAAGTGGATGACTTACGTATAATGATTTTGTATTACCGGCTTATGGTGACTCAATTGCTGTCAAATGAATAGTCCAGATTTGATGCTCACAACTTCTTTATTCTACGCAACAACATGGCTGGGGATTTGCCGGAAAGAATGTGACGGCACCTTTTGCCTCTATTAATTTCCACTGAGGGGTGAGTATCGACACCCCGAATGTCGCCAGCTTTTGATACAAGTTTTTAATCCACTATAATTACTTGGTCGTAATTCCGTTCTTGCGAGGGCTGATGAGTATCGTTTGCTCCGTGTCCAATTCTGAAAAGAAAGATATTTTTCTAGCCTCGTGGTATGTGACCACCGATTCTTTTATCGTATGTCAGTGTGGGCGTTTTCATAGTGACCATCTCAATTCGTGTCTATACCGATATGATGGTTCGTGTCTTGAATAACTATTGGTTACGTAAATTCATCTGGCAATCCCCTCCAATTTGAAGTTTAGCTTTGACAGTTTTGTTATGTTTACATTTCTTATAATCGTTCTTATGTCTATTATTTGGGCAATAAAAAATAATAGATCAATAAGCATTTGAATTTGGTGTGTTTTGAAGCCATACAATGCAGCATCACCAGCAGTGTTGCCATTTTAGCCGTTTTCCGGCTAGATTTAGCCGGTTGCGATAGCAAACAGCCGGAGAAATTTCGATTTAGCCGGCAGCCGATTTGTTAGCCGTTTTGCTGAAAAAAATTAGCCGTTTTTAGCCGATTTTGCTATTTGCCTTGTTTTCTTAAATTTCGAATATGTATATATGTTTCCATTTTTGACTAAGCGACCCAAAATCTGTTAGAAATGGCTACTAGCCTTATCGTGGAGAAAATTTTCATGTCAGGCAGGGTTGTATGAAATTTGGCCAATTTCGCTTATTTTTATTTTAAACGAAGAAGGGATTTTCTTCATGAAATGTTTGTTATAAATGTCTTAATTTTAAGTGTGAAGTTTTATTCGCAAACTTAGAAAATAAGAAATAGTTTCACTGTTAAGACACTTAAGATGCGTTTGTGTTTGGATATAGTGCCAATTAACAGAATATATATTACATGTAGATATTGTCTTCCCAGATAGCGCATATTCAATTCTGCCTAAATTACAAAACATCATTTTTGCCCACTCCCAAAGGTTTAAGGTATGGGAAAAATTGATATTATCACGCATTATGTACACATATGTATTTTTTTAAACAAACTTTTTTGCTGAGAACTTATTTAAATTCCAAAAACCGAATGCCAACTTGAATTAAAGGAACCAACACTGAAGTGAGTCAAAATGAAAATAAAAGAGCACAAATTTATATGTAAAGCAAAACTCTCTGGGAATCCTAAGAGACATCTGCCGGTCATCTAAATGGGAGATCTGCAGTCTTTTGGCATCATATTTTACATCAGAATTGAAGGGATTTCTGAAAAATCTGACCAGTTCTTTTATGTAACTGTGATTTTGCATTCCTTGTCAACATATGGCCTCGGTTGATGTTAGCTTAAGGTCGTTGTTTTACTGCCTTAAAATTGAATGGAAATTTTTACAGCGTTTTTTATGTGTATTGGTTTCTATTTGAGTGTATTGAGAATCGGTCAGTCTGAAAAGGCCTTGTAGGGAAGACAATAGGTTTGTTCGTCGAAAATCCAGCGAGAATTATCACTCAAAATATCAGATAGTAAGAAAAAATGGTCCCAAATTCTCTCTCATGTAGAGAAACTTGCAATTTTCTGTACGAACGAAAATTTGCAAGTTTTTCTGCCAGCTAGTGTCCACGGTTGCATTTCAAACAAAAGAAATTTGTATAGAATTTTTAAGATTCTTTCAGAGGGGCAAAAAACAGGATCTACGTGCATATATCTTGTCAGTCCGACGTTCTTCAACATACGTTTCAATTTCTTTGTCGGGTTTACTATATCGACTCTGGTTGAGATTGCATTCCGATTAAGAATACAGTTTTTTTTTGCCGAGTACCTTTCAAATCATTGGAATTAACTAAATTAATTAAGTAAACAAGTATTAACTTACATTTTTCATTTTAAAATCGCTCCAGTTTGCAAATTTTTAAATTTAACAAACTTGTTTATTCAAATTATCGCCGACAAAAAATCCAACCATGTGCCACAATCATATGTTTTTCCTAATTGCAAATTCTTGCTGGCAAAATTTTTTCAGGATCGAATTTGTAACTTATCTCCAAGAAATAGTCTTTTTACTCGTGATTTATTTAAATAAAACATGTGAAGTTTAGTTGAAACATTTTAACCGTTTTTAGCCGGTTTTATTTGCCAATTTAGCCGGTTCGTCCAAAAGTTCTGGCAACACTGATCACCAGCATCAGGTGACCTGCTGCAGTCAGCATACATATGTCACGCCACCCAACCATTACTTCGATCAGTGCTGCCGTTTGCTAATTTTAGAGCGAAGTGAAAACACACTAACAGGCCTATTCTGCGTTGGTAACAAAAATTTTGTTACCGGTTAGTAAAGTTACTGTCAATTTTCATACCCTTTTCGTATTCTCCACACTCTTGTAACCGGTAAATTTTGTTACCATCTCATGAGCAGGTAACAAAATATTGCCCCGTGAAATATGCAACACCAGAATTTACACAAAACTCCATAGCTGAATTGCTGAATAAATTAAAACGTTACCAAGGTAAATAGAACTGCGGTTGCAAGGAATGGTGACAATTGTTTGTAACAAAATTAACTTGTTACAAAATGTTCGGTTACAAGCAGAATAGGCCAGTATAAGTGAAGTGTTTCGGAGTGACTTGGGAGGAAAAGTGAAGTGATTATCGAAGTGACGACTTTCATGCACAATTAGGGGTGTGGGGTTTTTCGATTAGGTTATTTATCACCTGATTGGTTAATCGAATATTTTTTTATCACAATAAAAGTAATATTTAGCCTTTGTTATTTATAATTTATTGTGTTCCTTTGCAAATTTAGTGCTGGAATATCTTTAAAATCACAATATCTCACACGTTGAGGAAATAAAATCCCAAATTATAGTTCACTGATGATATTAACACTAAAATATAATTAATCGATTATCGATTCACAGCAACAACGTCATCACGAGATTCACTTAAATGTTTAATTTTTTCTGTAAAATTGAAGATGTATGAAAACTAAAATGTAATGGTTATTTTCCTCAAATATTTACTAAATAATTATGCAACTTTATCCACCCATTCATTTCTGAGCGTTTTACGACTATATACGTGAAAATGAATATCAAAATGACTTATTCCAAATAACCGATGAACCCATCGAAGATTTAGTAGGCTTCGTTTGAGTAGCTTTTTGCAAACAGCTTCTTTGCCATACTTACCATTTAACAAGATTTTTAGCAACATATTGTTGATTTTGGTTAAATAAATCATATATTTCAAAGAAAATTTCATTTATTTTCAAGTGAAATCTAACTTGTGGAAAGGGAAGTAAAACGAAGTAAAATGAAGCGACGAAGTGAAGGCTTCTAAAGTGAAGTGAAAAACTTCAATTGAAGTGACAGCGGCAGCACTGACTTCGATCATGCCATTGCACAGTATACAAGAACTACTACCTATCTTGCACCCAGAAAAAGGTTTAGTTATAATAACCAAGATTTGGTTATAGTGATCAAGTAGCATAGTTGGATATGGCGAAATAAATATATAGTTCACGAAAGTCTGCAATTTACTTAAGACTTCTAGTTGGGACAAATGTATATTTGTTAATAATTACAAAACGACTACCTTGATTGGACAATATTGTTAGTTGAATAAAGTCATTGTTGAGCAAATAACGGGTGATTTTTTTGAGGTTAGGATTTTCATGCATTAGTATTTGACAGATCACGTGGGATTTCAGACATGGTGTCAAAGAGAAAGATGCTCAG
>NW_016158470.1:80092-87595 GCF_001687245.7 Rhagoletis zephyria
ACTCTAGACCTGTGAATGCCGTTCTAGGCATACCACCCCCGGACATAGACGAGACGGAGCTTCATATTCCTCGGGAGACTCTCACAACACTTGCACAACTTCGCTCCGGCTACTGCAGCAGGTTAAACTTAACTCCTACCTGAGTAGGTTGAATGAGGATGTGCCGAATGAGTGTCCGGCATGCGGAGAGACCCCACATGACTCGAAACATCTCTTCGCATGCCCGGAAAACCCGACAACCCTAACGGCCTTGTCCCTGTGGACAAACCCCACAGAAGCTGCACGCTTCCTAGGGTTGCCGTTAGTGGAACTTGACGACAACGACTGAGATACCAACCGTCCTGGGCGGGGTTGTTGTAGCCGCTACAACAACAACAACAACAACAGCATATGAAGTTAAAGTTTGTAAATATTTTAAAATAACTAAGTATACCTAGCATCATTGTAATTTAAAATAAAATTTAAGTGGATACATAATTATAAGAATGAAATCCATAGCCGCGGCGTTATTGCTTGAAGAGAAGAACGAGTCCCAGATTGCTGATGCGGAAGTTGAAAGGCGGAGATTTAGGGACATGTTTGATCTTTTTCAGATGAGTGAAGGAAGAGTCATAAGGAATTCATCTTGAACTGTATTACTCATCGCTTAAAGTCAGTGAAATCATAAACGTTGTTTGAGCACTCCACAACATTTGCATTTACTACAGAGTGGAAGATTTGAACGCAAACGAATCCCATTTTGAAAGCCGTCAGGAGGAGGCGAAGCTTATCTTTCCATAGCAAATCGAATTCGAGACAACATACGCACCTCTTTTTAAAAAGTTAGTAAAAACGAGTGCAATAATAAAAGCATCTTTTTTATGTAACTTCACATTTTATGTATGTATGTATCTATGTGCATACATCTATTAATTTTATATAAAAAGAATAAATTGTAGTCAGTGCATTTCACAGTCTTATTTATAGATAATGTAAACAAAAACGCCTGGACTTCCACTTTGAAAACGTCGCGCAATATCCCTTTTGGTAGCCACTATTTGAGCCAATTTTTCGTTTTGCCCGCGAAAACACAGAAATCGAGAAAATTCATTTATGATGACTTAAAATTATGCACAGTATATTTTACTTAAATTTTTTATAAAATTTTGTTATTTAAACCCACGAAAATAACAACCGAAATGTTCTCCGTCAACAAATTTGCAACTTAGAAAAACGGAACTACGATCGAAATGTAGAATAGGTATAATCGTAAATTTCGAAGATTGATCGAAAGGAAACGGAACGCAGAATACCAAAGTTGCCAAACGGAGAAAATTTCGATTCGTGTCGAAATGCAGAATAGGGCTTTATATATCCACTGAAAAACCTCGGTTGGCATCAAACGTTATATTTTTAAATAACTATGCGCGCACCGAAACAACTCGCGGTGATAGATAAACTGAGACAAACAATTCTGTGCATGTCACACACACACTTTTCTTTCTCTACCTAGCGCAGCGATCGACATACCATAGCTTTGGGACCACATGCGTGTTTCACCCATATACGAACAGCGGTAGCGGAGCAATGATTTCCACGCACAATGCAATGGTCGGCATACTATCCCATTCAAACGATTCAATAAGTGGGACTGTGTGCGTTGCTCAGCTCTTCGTATGTGAAACATATATGTGCTCAGAGAGCGCTCAGCATTCTTTAGGGGTGGTTCACAAGCATGAATATGTTCCACTCTCAAACCAAATCGTGGTTGCCTCAACTAAGATTTGGTAACTATGACTAAACCACGTGTTGAAAGAAAGCTTATCTGCATTAGCAGAGCTTAATAACATCCTTTTATGAACCATACGTTCAAGTTCAATGGAATTTGTAGAAATATGCTTCAAAGAAATATTTATTAGTATTAACCAAACCCTTCAACTAAATTAACGATTTGTTACAACCTAGATGAATATTAGAAGCTTTAATATATTTAGTTATAATTACCAACCCATGGTAATAGTTCCCAATCCTTGGTAACAGTTCCCAAATATTGTCAAAATTCGGAAACTAAATATCTTTAGTTGTCGAAACTAATCCTTTTTCTCAGTGTGCTTTTCTTTGCTTACACACTATTTTCCTAGTTAAGCTCAACTTTGATATGGGCATAAGTGTATAGTAGTATTTCATTATTGTAAATCTTTTGACGTGACTGGTACATACGTTCGCCTTGCGAGTACTCAAATAAACAACATACATATACTTCGAATTCGTGTTTCTTTTGGGTTTTTAGTGCAAACCTATACATTATGAAAATATAACTTACTACCTAAAAAAAATTTAGCAAATGTTCATCAAAATTTTAAACATTTTAATTCGATTTTCTAGAATTGTCTTGAGTATGCAGTTTTGTAGTCCATTAAATTTTAGTACAATAAAGGCAAATTTTGAAGCAGTAGCCTTGTTTTTTGGCAATTTTTTGTTCGCGCATTTTCTTCCATTAAAAGTACTATGTTTAAAATTTTTTTTGTATGGAGAAAATGAGCAACACCTTCCACAAAAAAATTTACCAAAAATTAACGGTACTCATAATGTTTCTAAGAAATCTAATTAAAAAGCTCAAACTATTGATGAATGTTTGTCGAATTTTGCTCATTTTTGTTCAAAGTTTGAATTTTGACTTACATGGTCTTTGTTAGATAATGAGCTGCACTTTCGTAAAAAATAATAAACATTAACACTAAACATTAAATAATCGAGAGGAATACCCAAAGAATGCTAAGGTGTCTCTTCCCTATTTATATTTTTGCCACTGTACCTACAGCTTATGTTTTTTATATCATCATTGTTTCGAGTGAATTAGTATTATTTTTTTCACTAAATTCAAGTTAGACTCGTTTCATTGAAAAAACTTAAATTATAAGGACCTTAAAAATATTTAGACAATATAGCGAGAGCACTAGTTTGACAGAATAAAACATAACCAAAGATCATAGAAAACAAGGATGCTGGCGATGTTTATGGCTCCCTTATATTATATGTCCTTTGTGATAACGAAAGTGCTGCCACGTTTGTACGAAAAGCTGTTTCTGGGCCAGAGTACAGGGAGACTCTTATTAAATTAATAAATGAAACACTGAAAATCGGGACTTAATTCGTACAAATACGAAAAATCGGGACACTTATAGGTCCCGACTTTTAAAAAATTTTCAGCGGGACAATTTTCTCAAAATTGGAACTATCCCGCCAAAATCGGTACGAATAGTCACCGTACTTATAATTCATAAGAGTTCCACTCCCCGGTTTTAACCAACGGCTTCGAAAATTGGCTACATTTATGTAAAATAATTGAAATTTATCGCTTCCGGTACTAAAATCTTATATCCATCCATTATTTTATCTCGTGGAAGAAGTGGTAACCACAACAATCTTATATAGACCGTCTTGGATTTCGGTACATTGACCATTTTTTCAAAAATATTTAAGCAGAAATACCCAATTTTGCGCGGGTTTTACAGCTTTGACAGTAAAATTTAAGAGATTTCAAAAAGTGGAGTTCATCAATTTATGCAGAATCAAAAATTTTGTACGCCCAAGTATGATAGACATTTTATTTTGTTATATTATTTATTGTTCATAAATGAATTATATTTTTATAAATCATATGTTTTGAGTCATATGTTTTTGAGAAAAATACACCGTAGTAATTTGAAAATTTCAAAATTACATCTCTCGACTGAAAAATAACCCAATAAACAATGGGCTGAGTTAACAATTCGAAAATCATTGAAAAACCAATAGTTTTTGCGAGTCTCACCTTCGGTAACGAATGTGCAATAGGTTAGTATTCGATTCGACAACTAGGCCATTCTCCAGCAAAACGGAACCTTCGTTATCCAATGTATTTTCTCTTTATTATGAATTCGAAATCCAGCCCATTATCGAATTTAAATTTTATTGTGAGAGAGTGATTGTCTTATATTTCTCTTCGAGAATGAGCTGGATTTCATTTTCTCTCTTGTTACTATGGTTTTAATTTTTTTTCAAACCCATTTCGCGTGTATTTCCAACTTTCTCTTAATGTTGGAAAACTTAAGGTCTGATTATGCATGCTCCGTAATCTTGAGATCAAAATTAAATTTAAGTGTTTGGCCGTCTAGCTGAGATATTTTTGCCTCCCTATTGTGTGATTAAATATGTCATAGTTTTCTTATTTCTTGATTTCAATTATATGCATACATATATAATAATATGAATTTTGGAAATCAAATTCTAAATTCGTAATCAGTGACTCCGAGAGTTCTTAGCTATCAATTTTCATTACAATCCATAATTATTTTTAAACAGTCGTCCGCCATATTGGATCCGCCATTTTTAATTTTAAAAATTTACCAGTTTCGAAATCAGCGACGACTAATGCCCCTGGATACCAAGATTCATAACAATCACTAATGTTTGAAAAAAGTCGTCCGCCATATTTGATTCGCCATTTTGAATTTTGAAAACTCAATGCCAGACGAATGCCCCTGGATACCAAGTTTCATAACAATCAATCATTTTTTTTTAAAGTTATCCGCCATATTTGATCCACTATTTTGAATTTTGAAAATTTAATATATATTTCGAGATCAGTGATACCGAAGACCCCTAAATACCAACTTCCATTGGAATCTGCCAAATACATATTGAGAAAACATTTTTGTCGTCCTAAATTCTCGATTCGCCTCTATGTGCATCGGTTAGAAGACGCACAATTCATTTAACACGAAGTCAAAAATGGCTGGTCTATTACAGCCTGTTTTTAATTTGAATTACCATTATAATAAATTTTTATTCCTGTTCCCTTCCATTTCGGTCCAAGACGCAAATTTATTATTAAACGAATGTCAAATGAAACCATCAGGTTTTGTTTACTTTTGAATACGGGTTCATCGAATGCGCTATAAGAACTCAGAAACAAACATTTAAAAGAAATATGTGTTGAATTACTTCGGTAGTATATTTTGTAGTTTTTTTTCTATTATGCGCACGTAATTCGTAAAATAACTCTATTATATAACTTATTAGGAAAACAAAAATGATTAAATAATCACTTTATTTATAGTAAATATATTTTATGATGTTTTTGGAATGTTCATCACATAACGCTTGTTTACATTCCCAGCAGTTCTTCCTCGTTTTTCGTATTTTTTTCTTTTCCTGTTATTGCAAATGAAACCACAACCAGTTACTTCGATTCTTCCTGGTGCATTTGGTTCAATTGAAGTGTTTGGCGTAACATCCACAGTAATTTTTTGACGAGCTATGATGCTTTTAATGGCGATTTTTAGCCGACTTCCAAAAAAGGAGGAATATTTTTGATTTTTATTTTTATTTTTTATTTAATTTTTTTTTTTATGTATGCTACCGCATAACTTTGGACCTCGTCAACCGATTTCGATAATTATTTCGGGGTAGTGTCTCAGAGGTGGTCCCATACTAATCTGGTTAAGATCCGATCAGTTGATCATGAGATATATATATATATATTTTTTTATATGAGTGTTGAAGTCGGTTTTTTTTTTGCTAAAAATTACTTGATGTGGTATAATTTCTCATTATTTGTACGTTTGTTAAACGATTTTTATACCCGAGCGCACTTGTGCCCAAGGGTATTATAACTTTGTTCACATTACGGTTTTTTGTAACAGGCAAAACGAATCGAGATAGAGATAGTATACATAAATGATCAGAATGAAAAGAGAAAGCGATTAAGCGGTGACTGTCTGTCCGTCCGTCCGTCCGTCTGTGCACACGATAACTCTAGTAAAAATTGAGATATCTTAACGAAACTTTGTACGTGCACTACTTTTGGGCGTAGGACGGATGGTATTGAAAATGGGCAAAATCGGACAATAACCACGCTTACCTCCCAGACAACGGTAATTTTCAGAAATACGAAAACTGCGATATTTTAGTAACTACTGAAGATTATTCACTCAAAATTGATATTTACAATGATTTTTAGACGAAAAATAAGAATATTATAAACTTTTGGCAAATGGGCATATCCACGCCCACTTATGGTTACATGTGTATATCTTGGTAACCCCTTCAACAATTTCTTCCAAACTTGGCACAGCCTTGCTACAGCATACCAAATGACCGAACATTTTTTATATTCTCACGACAGCCGGTTCTACGTACCGGAATGACTCGGGTTTTACCCGACCAAGGGCTGTTGTTTCAGCGATCTAACCCCGTTTAGGTCGGCGAAATCCATCAAACGTTGCTCGGTCCTAGGGCTACACCTTCTCCGCACGCTTCTGCTCAGGGCTGGCATAGAGTCAAACCCAGGGCCAGACATCTACACCTGCTGCGTATGCCAGAGACGACTGCATACAAACACCACCTCGGTCAGGTGCAATGCCTTTGACGGGTGGAGTCACCTCCGTAACTGCTCGGGCCTGCGTACGCACCGGCAATGGACCACGCCGTTCGTGGCCCCATGCTGTGCGAACCGGACCGCCTCCACGGCAAACCCCCACCCGCCTGGGCAGCACGCAATCAACACACCCACACCCCAACACAACACAACAATAGACACACAAACAAACACAATAGCACCCACACACCGCCGCCGGCAACTCCTAGTCCCTCCGACAATCTGCTCTGTTTGTCAGTCCAGAATATACCGTAACGTGACATCAGTCAAGTTCAACTCTTGCCTCGGCTGGGGCCACTTTAGGGCGTGCTCAGGACTTCGCAACACGCGAGATTGGACGAGTGACTATGTGGGCCCCTGCTGTGCTGCCCCGTCGCATCCCTCCCCCGCAACGCCGTCAACCACCACCACAAGGCAGCACCCCCTTTTGCAACACGTACTGCAGGGGGCCGGCAGGCAACACAACTCTTTAACACCACACATCACAATCGGTCTCCCAAGGCACACAAAGGTGCTACAATTTAACTGTAACGGACTCCAGAGCAAGATCGAGGAGATAACTGTCTTTATGGGAAGGCATGGAATATTAATAGCTGCGGTCCAAGAGACGAAGTTGCATGGCAATTCAACCCTGTTGAATTGCGCCGGATACAACGTGCACCGTCGAGATCGCGAGCGAGATAATGGTGGAGGTTTAGCGTTCATCACGCACCACACCGTGCAGTATCGTCTCATTGAAGCAGACATCGACCGCAGGGATACCATCCTAGAATGTCAGGGTATTGCTATCCGGTCAGGCGATGTTGAGCTCGAAATATTTAACGTTTACATACCCCCTGTCATTAGCTGCCCGGCAGGATGTCACCCTGAAATAGGTGCGCTACTCAGAGGTGACAACCGCATGGTAATTGGTGACTTTAACGCGCACGTAGGGGAATACATCTGGATGAGCAGATAGAGGATTCGACATTCTGCACAATGAACGACGACGCACCCACCAGGATTGTGGGCAGCTGCTGCAGCTCGCCAGATCTAACAATTGTCAGCGCTGGTCTGATAAACAGCGTATCATGGCGACCTATGCTGACCCTAGCATCAGACCA
>NW_016158470.1:87693-106874 GCF_001687245.7 Rhagoletis zephyria
TCACGGATGTCACTGAGGCCGCCTTCACTGCACTACCCATACCAACCGACGTTCATGTAGGTGAACGTANTTCATTTGATAAACCTGCCGACTTTGCTTCCGTGGATCACCGGACCTATGTCAACTTTTCCAAAGCTGACTGGAAAGGCTTCACGGATGTCACTGAGGCCGCCTTCACTGCACTACCCATACCAACCGACGTTCATGTAGGTGAACGTAAGTTCCGCAGGGTTGTCGCCGCTGCTGCAGCTCGCTTCATCCCAGCAGGATGTATTAAGGACCCACGCCCGAATTTTCCTGCCGAAGCGACTGTTCTAGCTGATGAGCGTGACAACCTTCGTCAGGCCGATCCCGGAAATCTCCGTATTAGGGATCTCAATTCGGAGATTCGGCAACATGTGAACGTACATAAGCGGAAGAAATGTCAAGAGCATCTGAAGACCTGCAACTTCCCCTCTGGTGTGAGCAAGCTTTGGTCAACCGTGAGGTCGTTGTCCAACCCGACGAAGCGCGACGACAGAGTCGAGATAGACTTTGGTGACCACGCTTCGTCGGACCCGGAGAGATGCGCGAGCTATTTTAGCCGGCAGTTCATTCTGCATCCTCCGGTGGATAAAGCCAAACGTCGAGTGACCAGAAGGCTGCACAAAATGCCAAAACCTAGTGCGCCTCTTGTTTTCACCAGCGGTGAGGTAAGGGTAGCCATCTGGAAGGCTAAAGCCTCCAAAGCCATTGGACTCGACGGAATATGCATGTTGATGCTGAAAAATTTGGGTCCTGCGGGAGTAGCGTACCTAACGGAGGTCCTCAACCTGTCTATGGCCACTCTCCTCACTCCGGACATCTGGAAAATGCGGAGAGTGGTCCCACTGCTCACACCGGGGAAACCAGCCAACAAAGGAGAGTCTTATCGCCTAATAACTCTACTCTCCCCGGTATCGAAGACACTCGAGGCCCTGCTGCTCCCGTACTTCACAAACCACTTGACCCCAGCGAAGCATCAGCATGGTTTCCGTAAAGTGCACAGAACAACAACAGCACTTAACGCCATAAACACTCAGATAACTCGTGGCCTAAACCGAAACCGCCCCTGTGAGAGAACTATTCTAGTAGCGTTGGACCTGTCCAAGGCGTTCGACACTGTCAGTCATTCAACGCTACTAGAAGATATAGAGGCCTCCTCACTCCCACAGGGACTCAAACGGTGGTCGGCGAATTACCTGAGTGGTCGACACTCGTCAGTAATCTTCAGAGACAAAACCAGCAAGCCACGTAAAATTAAACAGGGGGTACCACAGGGTTGTGTTCTGTCCCCGCTACTGTTTAATTATTACATCTCAAAGCTTCCTCAGCCACCAGAGGGTGTTAATATAGTCTCGTATGCTGACGATTGTTCGATCATGGCGTCTGGGAATGGAATTGATGACTTCTGTTCGAAAGTAAACGGTTACCTCTCCGAACTTTCTCGCTTCTTCACTGCAAGAAGCCTTGCCCTATCCCCTGCGATATTCTCGGCAACCCTTTTCACCACCTGGACGAAGGAGGTCAGACTGCCACTGGGTATTCACGTCGATGGAGTAACAATACTGACGGTGAATAACCCGAAAATCCTCGGAGTTACCTTCGACAGTCTGCTCTCCTTCTCGGCGCATACAACCGCAATTGTCAACAAAGTACAGAGCCCCAACAATGTCCTCAAGTCGCTGGCTGGCAGCACTTGGGGCAAAGATAAATAAACGTTGTTGGCAACATACAAGGCAATTGGCCGGCCGGTTCTAAACTACGCAGCGCCCGTATGGTCGCCGGGGACTAGCAGGATGCAGTGGCTGAAGCTACAGACCTGCCAAAACACGGATTTACGAACTGCGACAGGATGCCTCCTGATGACGCCTCAACACCACCTTCATGACGAGGCCCAGATGCTCCCAGTAAAGGAGCATAACATAATGCTCTGCAAGCAGTTCCTTGCTGGGAGCCACAGACGTGGCCATCCCAGNCCTCAAGTCGCTGGCTGGCAGCACTTGGGGCAAAGATAAATAAACGTTGTTGGCAACATACAAGGCAATTGGCCGGCCGGTTCTAAACTACGCAGCGCCCGTATGGTCGCCGGGGACTAGCAGGATGCAGTGGCTGAAGCTACAGACCTGCCAAAACACGGATTTACGAACTGCGACAGGATGCCTCCTGATGACGCCTCAACACCACCTTCATGACGAGGCCCAGATGCTCCCAGTAAAGGAGCATAACATAATGCTCTGCAAGCAGTTCCATGCTGGGATCCACAGACGTGGTCATCCCAGCGGACAACTGCTCGCGGAAGAGGACTCGCCACGGCACGTCAGGAGGCATCTTTACGAACTGACAGACGAAGTCCAGAGGTATATCAAACAACCTCTGGACTCGTCAACCTACCGACACGCCCTGAACGGCATTGACAGGGAATCAGTCTCAAGTTATGTAGACTCCCGCGCTGTGAATGCCGTTCTAGGCACACAACCACCGGACGAGGACGGGACAGAACTTTGTCTGCCTCGTGAGACCCGCACTACAATAGCCCAACTTCGCTCTGGCTATTGCAGCAGGCTGAACAGCTACTTGGGCAGAATTAACGAAGATGTGCCCAACCAATGCCCGGCATGTGGAGAGTCGCCACATGACTCCCGGCACCTCTTCACATGCCCTGAGAACCCCACTCAGCTAACGCCCCTGTCCCTATGGACATCCCCTCTGGAAGGTGATTTAGTGAATCTTTGTCGGTGTAATTGCCCATAGAAAATAACGAAATTTAACACAAGTTTTCTGTACATAACTTTTCAATGGTTAATAATATTAGCCTTCCCCCTCCGGATTGTTAATAGTGGGACCAAAACGCGTCGTTTGGTACCCCTCCCGACTTTTCCGACCTTTTTTAGGGGTTGTTACCCTACACTAGAATATTACCGAAAATAAAAAATGTTCAATTATATTAGTTGCGTTCCAGATGCTTCACGATTTGCAGGTTTTTACAGGAAGTCGTTCCAGGTGACCACCTCCCATAAGGTTTACTAATGGAGAATTTCGTGAATATCGTGAAGCATCTGGAACGCAACTATTATTANCTCCTGTCCCTATGGACAGCCAATGTGGAAGTAGCACACTTCCTGGGCCTCCCCCTAGCTGAAATTGATGACAACGTTGATGGATGAACCACCCCGAACGCGGCTTAGTAGCCGCTACAACATTAACAACAACCGAACATTTTTAAAATCGGACAATAACCACGCCCATATCCCATATAACGGTAATTTGGAGAAATACGAAATCTTCGATAAATCAGTAAATATTAAAGCTAATTTATTCAAAATTGATGCTTGCAACAATTCTTTACCAAGAAATACGTTTATGGTAAAATTTTGGAAAATGGGCGTGGCACCGCCCACTTATGATCACATATANGAACATTTTTAAAATCGGACAATAACCACGCCCATATCCCATATAACGGTAATTTGGAGAAATACGAAATCTTCGATAAATCAGTAAATATTAAAGCTAATTTATTCAAAATTGATGCTTACAACAATTCTTTACCAACAAAAACGTTTGTGATACAATTTGGAAAATGGGCGTGGCACCGCTCACTTATGATCACATATATGTATCTCGGTAACTGTTCTACCAATTTTACCGAACTCGGTACGGTTATTGTGCTTGCTACATAAAAGCAAAATGTTGAAAGTTATTGAAATCGGAGTAAAATTGAGGCCTCTTTTCATATAACGGTAAATTTAAGAAATGCTTGAAACTTCAATATTTCGAAATTTAAGGACGCTAATTTACTCAAAATTAATACACCCCGACTTACCATGAAGCGGTAGCCTTCGGAAAGGTTAAAATCATATATTTAATACTGGCGCCGGGTATTTAATGTTCGGCTGCGCCCGAACTTAGACTTTCTTACTTGTAGATATTGGTCTTGTTAACTCCTCGGTCAATTGACGCATAAAAGCTGTCACTGGTTGATTTTCTTTTGCAGCATATCATTATTTTGTATAGGAAATAAGATATGAAAAGTCGCCGTTTCGTTGTGTATCTTCTAGTCATCTGGTTCATGGTATGAACGCCAGCTTTATACTTATTATAATAAGATATAATATGGGGTGCCTTATTGTCATCATTGTTCACAGTCTATAGCAATGCAATGTGGATAGCAGAATTACGGGTTTATTTCTGTTTAGTACATATAAGCACATAGTAACTCTTTGATGGACACCAAATACGGTAGAGTACTATGTTTTGTAAGTAGGCCTTATTTTTTCTCAAAATACCAACAAGAACAAAATTCCATGAAAGCAAGTGCTTGGAAAGGGACATACATAGATGTAAAGACAATGTCATGTAAATACATATATTTTCGCCTATGCCTTTGTATGCGATAGCACATGCGCGTGTATTTTAGTGTAGTTAGGGGTCTCCCATATTATTTTTCTTACTAAATTCTCTTAACTTTATCTATATTCACAAAAAAATATCAGTCCGCAAATTGGATTTGTGAAGAATAGTAAAACAAATACTGTGTGGGTATCCGGGTATCCCGGGTGCTAGATAACGTAAGAAAATATGGGTATTAACACAAGGGTTAAGGAGTTAAGCTCGAAAACGAGGATAATCCTTTTATATGTAAACCTATTATTAGGCGATTCAGTTACATAAATAGACATGTAGGTTAGGTTAGAAATTAAACATTAATTTTACTTAGTTTTATCCATTTTGCTGATTAAATTTTTTTATTCATTTTCATTTTTAATTCTTTTAATACATGAAATTATCAGTATGATTGATAAAATATGGTACTTGTATATCTATACTTGTGACTCAAAGGCGTTAAAATATCTTGGAAACACCGCATCAATTACTGTTTTTGAGCTTTTAGTGTGAGCGTTTCTATTTGTATATATTCCTAAATTTAGTTTTTCTTTTCGCAATATAATATAACTAGCGAACTTCGTCCCGCCCAAAATTTTTATATATTTTATGGAAACTTTTTGGTCCAACATTTTCACCAACAATTCACGTTTACGATTTTCATTGGCACATTTGTCTGCTAAGATTAAGGTTTGGTGGTCATTTGCCGCTTTAAATAACCTAAGGAAAGTGTTATATCCGTTCTTGAAATTCTCCAGTTGTGCGGCATTTCATAGCACGGTTATTCGCAAAGCGAAATAAATTTTTTCCTCTTCACTCCCTGGCGGCAACAATGACCCGGTTCTATAGTGAATGTCCTAGAAGCTTTACAGTATAGTAGGTGGCAATTTCCAAATGGGTGCGAATCATTGTTCTGCAGAAATGCAATATAAATATACTTATTTCAGACGAAATACCTTAAAAGTTTGAACGCATAATAATATTGGAAAATCACATCCATTGGGCCAATTGCAACGCAGGAGCGTTCGATATACTCAATGGTGCAACAGGTCGATTTAATCTGACCTTCACGGCCCCTTTTCTCACTTGGCTATTTTTAGTAATAGCTCGACTTCAGCACCACTTGGCAGCACGTTTTTGCAATAGTATTGCATACATATTTAAAACATTAGCCAAATCGGATCATAAATAAGATTTTTAGTAATAACTCAACTACAGCGCCAACTGTCGGATTAAATTGTGAAACTAAACCATCCAGAGACCCACTCAAACACACAAAAAGTTTCGTTAAAATCCATACAACCATTTAGGAGGATTTCACTCACAAACACACCTACAGAAGAATAAAAAAATTCATTCAAAGATAGCTAAAGGTCGGTACGTTTGTAGGCCTCACACCCCTTTTCAAATAGCCCAAATTTTCTCCATGAGTATCGGCTTGATTTCAACTATATACATATCTCCATACGAAGTTCCAGTACTGTACCATGAATACTTTCAGAGATATGCAGTATAAAAATTCGATTTATATGGGAGGTGCCACGCCCCCCTTTCCAACAGCTGCCCTCTTTCTTCATGAGTATGCGATTGATTTCGTATATCTCCATACCAAGTCTCAGAACTCTACCATGAACACTTCCAAAGATAGGAGGTATGAAAAATTCGGTTTGTATGGAAGTTTCCACGCCCCCTTTTCCAATAGTTCCAATTATTCTCCAAGAGTATGCGATTTATTTCGTACATCTCCATACAAAACTCTAGAACTCTACCAAAAAATTTCCAGAGATAAGCAGTATGAAAAATTCGGTTTGTATGGGAGATGTCACACCCCTTTTTACAATAGCTAAAATTTTTCTCCAAGGGTATGCGATTGATTTCGTATATCTCCATACCAATTTCCAAAACTCTACCATGCACACTTTCAGAGATATGTAGCATGAGAAATTCGGTTTGTATGGGAAGTGCCACGCCCCCTTTACATATAGATTTTTTTCAGCCTAAAACCATCCTTGGGACACGTGCGGCAGGTGGCAGTTTCAAAAAAATCGGTTCAGCCGCTCTCGAGCCTTGCGAAAACTAACAAACGGCTTTCTAAATATATATTAGTTGAGATATATTATATATTATAATTATATTTTGACAGGAATCTATAAGCTTATCCAGGCAAAAAGCTACCTACGTACCGAATTTTAAGCAAATCAGACCATAAATACAATTTCTTCAAACAGATCGGTCCCTGGTCCACTTCTCGGACAAAATGGATCATATATGCTAATATATACTAAAAAGCTACCTACGTACCGAATTTTAAGCAAATCGGACCGTAAATACGATTTTTTTGAATAGATCAGTCCCTGGTCCACTTCTCGGAAAAAATTGACCATATATCCTAATATATGCTAAAAAAACTACTTACGTACCGAATTTTAAGCAAATCGGACCATAAATACGATTTTTTGGAATAGGTCCACTTCTCGGAAAAAATTTATCACATATGCTATTACATGCTAAAAACCTACCTGCGCACCGAATTTTAAGCAAATCGTACCGTAAATTCGATTTTTTCGAATAGATCGGTCCCTGGACCACTTCCCGGAAAAAATGGGTCATATATGCTAATATATGCTAAAAAGCTACTTACGTATTAAATTTTAAGAAAATCGGACTATAATAAGATTTTTTCGAATAGACCGGTCCCTGGTCCACCTACCCGAAAAAAAGTAAAACATGGAGGTTACCGAAAGCTATTTGTATACAAAATTTCATGAAAATCGGACCAGCCGTTCGCGAGATTACCTGTTACAAAAAAAAAGGGACTTCTCTTTATATAATTAGTATAGATTAGTATAGATATAACATATAACATACCATATTTTGTTTGCAAGATGGGGAGCTAAATTCAATTCCTCGGCATTTCCTCTTACTCTCGACTCTTAGACTAGTAAACCTATGCCTAAAACCATCTACGAATATCAAAACCAGTTGCAACAAATGAGTTCATACATATGTATGTAGACATATAGGTACAAAGCCGTATGCATGGCCGGAGTTTGCATAATCGGAAGTAATAATCAATTGTACTGCATTTCCTCTTACTCTGCATATGCCTAAATGTATGCAACCATTTGCAATAGCACAGGGCGCTTCTAATGAAATTTAAAATTTACTGCTGCAATACACATGCTAAGCCCTTCGAAATTTTGTGCTGGGCTATGCGTGACAGCTTCGCAATTTTACCCCTACCGAAACCAAAGATGTATACACGTCAAAAAACATTTAGTTTTGAATAATTTGGTACCTCATGCAATGCAATTGCATAAAAATTGTCGAAATTAAGCAATCTAAGCAAAAATACGGCCTTGAATTTATATGTGTGTACGTACCGGACGTGCAGATTTTTTGAGCAGTGTGGCTAAGGAGTTCATCAATATTTACTCAAAATTGATATATACAATGGCTTTTAAGCAAAAAATTTATTTTTCATACAATTTTAGGAAAATGGGCGTGGTACCACCCACTTATATCATCTATGCGTATTTCAAAAACTACTTGACCGATCTCGACCAAATTTGGTATACACATTGAGCTTGGGCTCCTTAAGCACCGTGCTGATTTTTTTTAAATCGGACAAACATTACTCTCCCTGAAATATAGCTAGCCTTGAGTTTTTTGAAATTACCGTTATGTGGATGGAGCACGTGGTTTTTGTCCGATTCCACACAGTGCTTAAGGAGGCCAAGCACAATAGGGGTATTCTCCAAATCTAACAAGCCATTGCACGTAGCACGGATTGCATGGATTGAATAACTTGCAAACAGACAACAACAAAATACATGGCAAACAACATTTCCTGCAAAATACGCACATGTATATATTTTGCAAAATAGCATAGCAAGATAAATGCGACCCTGTCCTAGTTGTTTTGTTGTTGGAATTGCTACATATTTCTCTCATTCCTCTCATCTCGCTCACTTCATTTGTTTTTTGCTGTCTCTTGTTATTGTATTTGATACATAATTTCGCTGCTTGCTACCCATGCATGCTACCACTTTGCAATGGGGTGCTCTCGTACTCTTCGCAATTTGGAGTAGTATTTTTGCATTTCCTGCAATCCGTGCATCGTGCCAGACTTCGAGAATACCCCTAATGTATATATCAAATTTGATCGAGTCCGGTGAAGTAGTTTTTGAGATACGCACATATGATATAAGTGGACTATGACACGCCCATTTTCTTAAAATTTTAGGAAAAATAAATTTTTTGCTTAAGAGCCATTGTATTTATCAATTTTGAGTAAATATTGATGAACTCCTTAGCCACACTGCTCAAAAATTCTGCACATCCGGTACATACACACATATAAATTCAAGTCCGTATTTTTGCTTAAATTGCTTAACTTCGACAATTTTCATGCAATTGCATTGCATGAGGTATCAATTTATTCGAAAATAAATGTTATTTTAGATAAATACCACATATTTGGCAATTTTGATAGAAATTTTTGAAATCAGCGATGATCAAAGTTGAAAAAATTAAGAAAAATAGGGGCTCATTAAAATTTAACCGATGAAAAATCTCAACAAGTTAAGTCCAATAATATGCATCGTTTTAAAGGTCTATAAGTCCTCTTTTCAGAAATTGTTCGATTTTAAAAGTCGGAAAATAGTCAAGCTATTAATATATAAGTGCATCAAGTACAAAAATAACGGTGTTTTGGTATAAAAAAATCGAGGGCTCAGGAACTATACGTACTGGACCATACCTCCACTAGGTTTTGTTTCGGGCGTATTCCATGATTTTTTTTGTAGCACCGTGTAATCAGCCTGGACTATTTGTCAATAAATTTGCGCCTTAAACAAGGCCGATAAGATTTGCCTGTATTTGCTAAATTTGTTGTGCATTTATAAAGTGCCTAAAATTAAATTTTTGCAGCATAGTTTAGGCGCAAATTTATTGACAAATAGTTAAGCTTAAAAATATTTCAAGTGCACAGAATTGTGAGGTTATTATTTATTTGACGTTCACGGAAATTTTCAATCTTTGAAGGATCGCGACTAGGGCGCTAGCTCAATACGCCAACGCCACCTGTGGTGTCAGCGCACTAACTCAGCGCAATAGCGCAGTGTACTGAATTGAACACTGCGCCCATCGTCATACAGTGTAGTACACCATACAGTGGTGTCATGTCTACTATTTCTATAATTTTCGGCGCTGAGCAACGCTTGTACCGCCAACCGAATTTAATTGGTAGGAATGTAGATGTCACGATATTCTCATCATTCTTGAGTAAAAGCTTTAAATTTGCGTTCTCAAGACTCAAAAGCAAAAACAAAGTATGCGTAAATTTTCAAAGAGTTAAGGCGAATTGTGTGTGTGCCTCCTGCTACGGTATTAACTCAATTGCGCCGCGCAGCATCCCGCACAAAAATCGCAATCCCGCAAACTTGTGGGATCGAGGTCTTCAACTTAACTTTTAATTAGGTTGACTTTTTTGATAATATTTCCGAAGGAATGATAAAGTCTTTAAAGTTTCATCTTTTAAATTCGACCTTAGTTTATTGCACAATCAGGAACTTTTGATTTTGGTGATTATGCATAGTTACGTAGCTATATGGTCAAAATCGCTATATCTGTTGGGTATTTTTCAGAAGAAAATATATCATAATAAGAGATCTGAAATAATACCCACTCGCTGTAATCTCAAAATCTCACTGATTCTGGATTATTCAAATTTAACTAAGTTTTCCTGTTTTTCCGCGTAACCTTTTTGCCTTTGATATTTGAAAGTGGCTTTAAGTAATATATCCCTTACCCTGCATTTGTAGAATATATTGTACATTTAATTTTTTGTAACATTGGAAGCGTTCTACTAAAAATCTTACTAATATTTTTGATAACAAATTAAACTTTATGAAGTTTTGGAATATCCCGAATGGTTTACGTAAATTTCAAAATCGAAAACGTTTCAAAAATATTTTTAGAAGTTAATTTAAAAATAGACCATTTTATAAAATTCCAGTGACACGCAGGTTGTGGTAATTTACTGTACAAAAAATACGCGAAAGTCAAGTAAAATCGCTAATAAAAGCACACAGTACGGAAATTTAAAAAGCATTTCATCATATTAAAATGCTTAAATTAAACTATTATGATTTAAAATATTTTTTCCAAGTGGTCAAAAAAAATTTACAATATATTGTACATTTACACTGAAGGGTTGTAAGTGTCTTGTACAATATATTGTACAAACGTCCGCAAAGGTTGCAGTTAAACAGGCAATTAGGGTGGTTTTTGCAATGGTTTTTGAAGAGCCTGTCCGCTGTTATTGCAGTAACGGGTAGGTTTTTGATTTCTTGATCTATTGAAGGCAGAAAAACCGGGAAGGTTTATTAAAACGGGTCATTTGTATTTTATATTGTAATTGTATCTGAAATTTTTTAAAATTTCTTTACATAATTCTCTTATCATGGAGAAAATTTAAAATTTTTTAATGAAAATCTTAACCAAAGATACTTAAAAAGATATAAAATATTCATTCCAACATATCTGCAGTAAAATCAATTATTTTGTATATAAATAAGTTCATTTTCAATGAAATAAAACTTTTATTCCGTCAAATTTAGTGAAATATTTATTGAGTTTTCTTGAGTGTTTTCTTTGCGGACTTTTGTACAATATATTGCACAAATTTGAGGTAGCCCTAATAGCTACCCAAAACAACTTTTGAATATTTTTTCTTTACCTTTGGTATTATGAGGCTATATTAACCTTGTAATTAGGAGGAACAATTTTTATATTCATCAGGGACGGATTTGACCGGAAAGGGATATTCTATATAACATACTCTTGAAAATTACACCAGAGCTGAATGTGTGTCTCTAATAGAACCAGAGTTATGAATATTCGAAATTTATCATCTGAAAGGAAGCTCAAGAAAAAAAAATAAATTTTTCCGCTGGCACCCTTATTTAAAGATAGAAACGGACCGTTCTACACTTGTATAATGTGTTCGGTAAGCGTACAAAGTTTAAGCTAGTTATCAAGGCGACCAGGTGTTTTATATGTGTTTGGGGTCGCTGAACACGAATCTGAAGTTCGTTTTGCTCCATCACGTCAGGATTTGCTTCTAACTACAAAACACATTGCGAAACTCAATGAACTCCTCCGAAAGGCATTCTGAAGTACGTCCTATAAAAGCCATTCTGGAAGGCCTTCTATGGGTAGCGAAAGAATAAGTCCATACAAAAAAGAACGGTGAAAGGAATGTAGGCCTCTTGACTCTCAGGAAGGCCTTTCGGAAGGGCTTAAAAGCCTGAAAATTATCTACTGGGCTATAAAGTGATGTATATTTAATACAGCCATGCATGATAAAAGCATAGTAAGGTAAAACCGTTCTCTCAATGCGTCGGCCATGATTTTTTTTGAAGTTTGCCAACATTTTAAAATCGTATAAAATTAAGAGTCAAAAAAAGGAATTGTTCAAAGTTGTTGTTGTTTGAGATTGAAAATGAGAATGTGTGTAAACTTTTAAACTTAAATTGCTTGCAAACGTCAAGAATTTCAAAAATTCCTCTCAGCGGTTCTATCGTCCTATTTTTTTATCATGCAGCCATGCACGACGAACATTTTGGCGAGCACGTTCACAACTCGCATTCGTCTAATTAATTTTTTTCTGTAGTCCCGCAAATCCCGCATGCATAATCCCTTATTTCTGATCCCGAAGAAATGGCGCGGGATTGGATTCCCTAATTGCGACAAAATTCCACAGGGAAAAACCACGATTTTGCACGGATTTATTTTACAGTTTATACAGATTTTGAGATTCCCACAATTTGGAACTCCTTGAGGTTCGTCAGAAGTGTTTGCGTTCGAAGTTAGAAAACTCGATCAAGTCATCATCCAGTCGGTCCTCAATTCCAATGTCCAATTCGCCTTCTTCATTGTTTTCTAATGAAGTTTTCTCGATTACCTTTACTAAAGCCACCTCCGATAAAAATTGTTCTATATTTATTAGACCTCTAACAAGAATTTGGAGGCTTTATCGATTTCAGAATCCCGCCGAAGAGATTGTTTTTTTCTTGACCTGTGGCTTATAACTATCATTCACAGCTCGCAAAAGTTGGGTAGGAATAGCAGCCTCTTCTGAGATTAGAAGCAAACAAAAATCAGAAAAAATTCCCGTTAATAGGAAAACGTTTTTCCAATGCAGCATTAGCTTTCTAAAGCCATAATGGTGCGCATTTTTAAACTGAAAAAGACAGCTCATTCAACATTTTCTAAAAAAAAAAAAAACACAAAATTAAAAAGGAACCT
This sequence comes from Rhagoletis zephyria, assembly GCF_001687245.7. Classification (NCBI taxonomy): domain Eukaryota; kingdom Metazoa; phylum Arthropoda; class Insecta; order Diptera; family Tephritidae; genus Rhagoletis; species Rhagoletis zephyria. The sequence goes on from NW_016158470.1 coordinate 100,411, forward strand.
TATAATTACGGTGACCAGATTTCCGTGGCCAAAAATGGGGACATTTCTAAATCATTGAATCCGAACAAATAATTTTGTTTTTAGAATAAAAATACATAACATCTTTTAATACAGTTTTATTTAAAGCAAAACAAAGAGGAACAAATTTAAAAAAGGCGTGAGTACTAGGCACTCATGAAATTTGATGTGTAAACATATGCGAACGGCAAAGCATAAAAGTACGTTTACATATAAATATAATCTCAATCAAAGCTCTTTAGCTGTCAAATTGGTTGCGCTTGTTATTCACACAACTCGAGGAAAAGTTAAATATCTTCTCTGTGCCACCTTGGTCACGTTTATTACGCTATTTAAATATATTTTAACTGAATATTACCTTTATATACCTTTACAAACCTCTTTTCCTTACTAGCGTACATTTTTTGTTTACTTTTACATTCGACATTCCTCCTCTTCGCAAGTATAATCGATAAAACTAGGTTGGACACCAAAAAGTTATCGGTGTAATCTGGGATAATTTTATAATTATAATTTTGTATGGATAATCTCTTTTTCTTATAACAGATTTGGGAGTTAAGCTCGGAAATGTGGATAATTTTTTCATATGTAAAGCTAATCTTTAACGATTCAGTTACATACATACACATGTAGGTTAGGCTAGAAATTAAACATTAAATTCACTTGATTTTATTCATTTTGCTGATTTAATTTTTTTTTATTCATTTTCATTTTTAATTCTTTTAATACATGAAATTATCGCTACGATTGATGAAATATGATACTTGCATATACTTGTGACTCAAGGGCGTTAAAATATCTTGAATACACCGCGTCAATTATTGTTTTTGAGCTTATAGTTTGAGCATTTATATTTGTATATATTCCTAAATTTAGTTTTGCTTTTCGGAATATAATTTGTGGTTCATTTAAATGAGAGCGATTTTTGGATAGTTGTGTAGAGATTGAAGTTGCAAGATTTTACCCGATGCGGTTCTTGTTCTGTACGTTTGCTGTCACACACTTTTTACTCCCACTTCAGATAGTGATTTTGCTGTTTGACCTTTTTCCAGGATTTTACACGAAAAGTATTGGATCAGAGCCATTATATCATCCATACATATGTATATTCATGTATGTTTATCAGTTATCAACGGTCCCAGTTAAAATGATTTCAGTATTTTTAAATTTTCGCCTTGCTTTTTTGGCAAAATAAACTACTATACCTATGCCTAAAACCATCTACGAATATCAAAACCAGTTTCAACGAATGAGTTCATGTATATGTATGTACATACAAACTTAAGTATGTATACATATACGTACTATAGGTAGTATTAATCAATTATACCGCGATTCCTCTTACTATGCATATGCCTAAATGTATGCAACCATTACAATAGTAAGTAAACAAAGGTTGCTTCTAATGAAATTATAAATTTTCTGCTGAAATACACATTGAATTACACATACCCTTCGAAATTTTCTGCTGGGCGATGCGTTACAGCTTCGCAAATTTCACCCCTACCGAAACCAATGATGTATACACATCAACAAGTATCGCAAAAATCTATACACACAATATATACGGTGACGAGAATGTAAATAGGGAAGACATTTTAGCAAGTTTTGGTTACTTTTCTTTGTTTAAGAAAAGTTTACTATTTTTTATGTGTTAAATACAGAGACATAACTATTATAAGAGAAAGAATAAAAGTCAGTCAATAATCATTGTATTAGGATAAATATTTTTCGCGGTTTGTTTGGTCTTTGAACCGGGGTTTCGGTTCGGAAATCAAAAAAAAAAAATTACACTCCAGTTTAAGTGTCAAGTTTCAAGTGCAACAACGCGCAAGGTTAAATGCCCGATTATGGCATTTAATTTAACTTAACGGAACTTGGAACTTAAAAAATTAAAAAGAAACAGATTTCGATGTGGCATTAAGTTACGTTAAGTTTCGGCTGTTCAATTATAAGCAACATCCATTTAAGAGAATTTTTAAGTGAGAGCCTGCAAGTGTCTGTCAAATGAGATGTGTTGCCTTTACATTTGATATTGCCACATGGTAAACAAATATGGTATGTATTACCGTATTTACCAAAAAGAAAAAAAGTAGGTAATCTTATCTATTGAAAATTGGTTGAAGCGAAGCTTTAAACCTTTATCAAAAGTGGTTCAGTTTTCGGTTCGGATCAAACTTTTGTGGAAACTTTCGGTTCGGTTAATTGTTCTGTTAATTAATAGAAAAAAGCGGTTTTCCGGTTCAAAACCGGTTCACGTCCCTGATTTTCCGAGTCATTTATAATTATTATTCAAGGACTTATATTATAAAAATCCTTTCATAATAATTATCAGAGAGGTAAATATTTTTAAGTCTTCAAAGACTTTTATTTTAAGACTTATATTATAGAAGTCTTTTCATAATAATTATGAGCTCGAAAAAATTGTTTAAGTCTTAAAAGACGGGACTTGTTCAGGAGCATTTAGTTGGGGCCCAGTTCGGGGCTAGGTGGGGACCACTTAGGGACTATTTAGGGAGTAGTTGGGACCCGTTCGGGACTATATACACAATTTTTTTGCACTCATAATTATTATCAAAAGACTTATAATATAAGTATCAAAATAAAAGTCTGTGAAGACTGAGAAATATTTATCTCAATGATAATTATTATGGCAAGACTTTTATAATATAAGTCTCAAAATAAAAGTCTTTGAAGACTTAAAAATATTTATCTCAATGATAATTATTATGGCAAGACTTTTATAATATAAGTCTCAAAATAAAAGTCTTTGAAGACTTAAAAATATTTATCTCGCTGATAATTATTAAGAAAAGACTTCTATTATAAAAGACTTAAAATAATAGTTATGATGACTTAAAAAAATTTTCCCACACATAATTATTATCAAAAGACCTTTATGATTCTTATGAAAATTTGGATGACTTTTTTAAAACTCCACCATGAACTAATTATTATTCTGGGTCTCTGGTCAAATATCCAAAATAGGCATTTAAATTTGGTGTGTTTTGAATCCACACAATCCGGCATCACCAGCATCAGGTGACCTGCTGCAGTCAGCATACATATGTCACGCCGCCCAACCGTTACTTCGATCATGCCATTGCACAGTATACAAGAACTACTACCTATCTTGCTTTTCTTTGCTTACACACTATTTTCCTAGTTAAGCTCAACTTTGATATGGGCATAAGTATTTCATTATTGTAAAGCTTTTGACGTGACTGGTACATACGTTCGCCTTGCGAGTACTCAAATAAACAACATACATATACTTCGAATTCGTGTTTCTTTTGGGTTTTTAGTGCAAACCTATACATTATGAAAATATAACTTACTACCTAAAAAAAATTTAGCAAATGTTCATCAAGATTTTGAACATTTTAATCAGATTTTCTAGAATTGTCTTGAGTATGCAGTTTTGTAGCCCATTAAATTTTAGTACAATAAAGGGAAATTTTGAAGCAGTAGCCTTGTTTTTTGGCAATTTTTTGTTCGCGCATTTTCTTCCATCCAAAGTACTATGTTTAAATTTTTTTTGTATGGAGAAAATGAGCAACACCTTCCACAAAAAAATTTACCAAAAATTAACGGTACTCATAATGTTTCTAAGAAATCTAATTAAAAATCTCAAACTATTGATGAATGTTTGTCGAATTTTGCTCATTTTTGTTCAAAGTTTCAATTTTGACTTACATGGTCTTTGTTAGATAATGAGCTACACTTTCGTAAAAAATAATAAACATTAACACTAAACATTAAATAATCGAGAGGAATACCCAAAGAATGCTAAGGTGTCTCTTCCCTATTTATATTTTTGCCACTGTACCTACAGCTTATATTTTTTATATCATCATTGTTTCGAGTGAATTAGTATTATTTTTTTCACTAAATTCAAGTTAGACTCGTTTCATTGAAAAAACTTAAATTATAAGGACCTTAAAAATATTTAGACAATATAGCGAGAGCACTAGTTTGACAGAATAAAACATAACCAAAGATCATAGAAAACAAGGATGCTGGCGATGTTTATGGCTCCCTTATATTATATGTCCTTTGTGATAACGAAAGTGCTGCCACGTTTGTACGAAAAGCTGTTTCTGGGCCAGAGTACAGGGAGACTCTTATTAAATTAATAAATGAAACACTGAAAATCGGGACTTAATTCGTACAAATACGAAAAATCGGGACACTTATAGGTCCCGACTTTTAAAAAATTTTCAGCGGTACGAATAGTCACCGTACTTATAATTCATAAGAGTTCCACTGCCCAGTTTTAACCAACCGCTTCGAAAATTGGCTACATTAATGTAAAATAATTGAAATTTATCGCTTCTGCTACTAAAATCTTATATCCGTCCATTATTTTATCTCGTGGAAAAAGTGGTAAACACAAAAACCTCATATAGATCGTCTTGGATCTCGGTACATTGAGCATTTTTTCAAAAAGCTTTATGCAAAAATATCCAAATTTGCGCCGGTTTTACAGCTTTGACAGTAAAATTTAAGAGATTTATATATTTATATTACTAGCAGACCCGGCGAACCTCGTCCCGCCCAAAATTTTTATATATTTTTTTGAAACTTTTTGGTCCAAGATTATCACCAACAATTCACGTTTACAATTTTCATAGGCACGTTCGTCTGCTAAGATTATGGTTTGGTGGTCATTTGCCGCTTTAAATAACCTAAGGAAAGTGTTATATCCGTGAAGAAGTTCTTGAAATTCTCCAGTTGTGCGGCATTTTATAGCACGGTTATTCGCACAGCGAAATAAATTTTTTCCTCTTCACTCACTGGCGGCAACAATGACCCGGTTCTATAGTGAATGTCCTAGAAGCTTTACAGTATAGTTGGTGGCAATTTCAAAATGGGTTGGTGAATCATTGTTCTACAGAAATGCAATATACATATACTTATTTCAGACGAAATACCTTAAAAGTTTGAACGCACAATAATATTGGAAAATCACACCCATTGGGCCAATTGCAACGCAGGAGCGTTCGATATACTCAATGGTGCAACAGGTCGATTTATTCTGACCTTCACGGCCGCTTTTCTCACTTGGCTATTTTTAGTAACATCTCGACTTCAGCACCACTTGGCAGCATGTTTTTGCAATAGTATTGCATACATATTTAAAACATTAGCCAAATCGGATCATAAATAAGATTTTTGGTAATAGCTCAACTACAGCGCCAAATGTCGGATTAAATTGTGAAACTATACCATCCAGAGACCCACTCAAATACACAAAAATTTCGTTAAAATCCGTACAACCATTCGGGAGGATTTCACTCACAAACACACCTACAGAAGAATAAAAAAAATCATTCAAAGATAGCTAAAGGTCGGTACGTTTGTAGGCCTCACGCCCCCCTTTTCAAATAGCACACATTTTCTCCATGAGTATGGGCTCGATTTCAACTACATATATATCTCCATATGAAGTTCCAGTACTGTACCATGCATACTTTCAGAGATATCTATATTTCTATACAATACTATACTATTACTATATTATTATTTACTATACTATACTATTGCTATATTACTATTTACTATAATCTGTACTAATTATATAAAGAGAAGTCCCTTTTTTTTGTAACATGTAATCTCGCGAACGGCTGGTCCGATTTTCATGAAATTTTGTATATGAATAGCTTTCGGTAACCACCATGTTTTAGGTTAAAAAAAATTACTTTTTTCGGGTAGGTGGACCAGGGACCGGTCTATTCGAAAAAATCTAATTATGGTCCGATTTGCTTAAAATTTGGTACGTAAGTAGCGGTTTAGCATATACATATTAGCATATATGATCAATTTTTTCCGGGAAGTGGTCCAGGGACCGATCTATTCGAAAAAATCGTATTTACCGTCCGATTTGCTTAAAATTCGGTACGTAGGTAGCTTTTTGCCTGGATAAGCTTATAGATTCCTGTTTTCCAATATTCATGCAATTTCGAATATAAATAGATTTGAGCAACGACCATATCAAAGGGCGAAGATTTTTTGCGCCAATCAGAAACAACGGATACTGTCAAAATATAATTATAATATATAATATATCTCAACTAATATATATTTTGAAAGCCGTTTTTTAGTTTTCGCAAGGCTCGAGAGCGGCTGAACCGATTTTTTTGAAACTGTCACCTACCGCACGTATCCCAAGGATGGTCTTAGGCTAAAAAAAATCTAAAGGGGGCGTGGCACTTCCCATACAAACCGAATTTCTCATGCTACATATCTCTGAAAGTGTGCATGGTAGAGTTCTGGAACTTAGTATGGAGATATTACGAAATCAATCGCATACCCTTGGAGAAAAATTTAAGCTATTGTAAAAGGGGTGTGGCATCTCCCATACAAACCGAATTTTTCATATTGCAGTATCTCTGGAAATTTTTTGGTAGAGTTCTGGAACTTTGTTTGGAGATGTACGAAATAAA
>NW_016158470.1:107051-127311 GCF_001687245.7 Rhagoletis zephyria
TTAGTTTCACAATTTAATCCGACAGTTGGCGCTGTATTTGAGTTATTACTAAAAATCTTATTTATGATCCGATTTGGCTAATGTTTTAAATATGTATGCAATACTATTGCAAAAACGTGCTGCCAAGTGATGCTGCAGTCGAGCTATTACTAAAAATAGCCAAGTGAGAAAAGGGGCCGTGAAGGTCAGATTAAATCGAGCTGTTGCACCATTGGGTATATCGAACGCTCCTGCGTTGCGATTGGCCCAATGGATGTGATTTTCCAATATTATGATGCGTTCAAACTTTTAAGGTATTTCGTCTGAAATAAGTATATGTATATTGCATTTCTGTAGAACAATGATTCGCACCCATTTTGAAATTGCCACCAACTTCATATACTGTAGAGCTTCTAGGACATTCACTATAGAACCGGATCATTGTTGCCGCCAGGGAGTGAAGAGGAAAAAATTTATTTCATTTTGCGAATAACCGTGCTATAAAATTCCGCACAACTGGAGAATTTCAAGAACTTCTTCACGGATATAACACTTTCCTTAGTTTATTTAAAGCGGCAAATGACCACCAAACCATAATCTTAGAACACGTATGTGCCTATGAAAATTGTAAACGTGAATTGTTGGTGAAAATCTTGGACCAAAAAGTTTCAAAAAAATATATAAAAATTTTGGGCGGGACGAAGTTCGCCGGGTCTGCTAGTTCAGTGTAAAAATTCGATTTATATGGGAGGTGCCACGCCCCCCTTTCCAACAGCTGCCCTGTTTCTTAATGAGTATGCGATTTATTTCGTACATTTCCAAACAAAGTTCCAGAACTCTACCAAAAAATTTCCAGAGATATGTAATATGAAAAATTCGGTTTGTATGGGAGATGCCACACCCCTTTTTACAATAGCTTAAATTTTTCTCCAAGGGTATGCGATTGATTTCGTATATCTCCATACTAATTTCCAGAACTCTACCATGCACACTTTCAGAGATATGTAGCATGAGAAATTCGGTTTGTATGGGAAGTGCCACGCCCCCTTTACATATAGATTTTTTTTAGCCTTAGACCATCCTTGGGACACGTGCGGCTGGTGACAGTTTCAAAAAAATCTGTTCAGCCGCTCTCGAGCCTTGCGAAAACTAAAAAACGGCTTTCAAAATATATATTAGTTGAGATATATTATATATTATAATTATATTTTGACAGTATCCGTTGTCTCTGATTGGCGCAAAAAAATCTTCGCCCCTTGATATGGTCGTTGCTCAAAGCTATTTATATTCGAAATTGCATGAAAATTGGAAAACAGCAATCTATAAGCTTATCCAGGCAAAAAGCTACCTACGTACCGAATTTTAAGCAAATCGGACCGTAAATACGATTTCTTCAAACAGATCGGTCCCTGGACCACTTCCCGGAAAAAATTGATCATATATGCTAAAAAGCTACCTACGTACCGAATTTTAAGCAAATCGGACCGTAAATACGATTTCTTCAAACAGATCGGTCCCTGGACCACTTCCCGGAAAAAATTGATCATATATGCTAAAAAGCTACCTACGTACCGAATTTTAAGCAAATCGGACCGTAAATACGATTTCTTCAAACAGATCGGTCCCTGGACCACTTCCCGGAAAAAATTGATCATATATGCTAAAAAGCTACCTACGTACCGAATTTTAAGCAAATCGGACCGTAAATACGATTTCTTCAAACAGATCGGTCCCTGGACCACTTCCCGGAAAAAATTGATCATATATGCTAAAAAGCTACCTACGTACCGAATTTTAAGCAAATCGGACCGTAAATATGATTTTTTCGAATAGATCGGTCCCTGGAACACTTCCCGGAAAAATGGATCATAGTTATATGCTAATATATGCTAAACAGCTACTTACGTACCAAATTTTAAGCAAATCGGACCATATATAAGAATTTGTTTGAATAACGCCCTTTCTCAGAATTCGGTTCAAAAACGCCGTATCTCAAACGAAAATACATTGAAAATAAGCTGAAATAGGGCGATTTTGAATCGGCAGCTGAGATAGGGCGTTCTTCAACTAAATTCTGAGATAGGGCGTTTTTCAATAAAATTCTGAAGTAGGGCGTTCTTGAAAAGTTTTCTGAGATAGAGCATTGTTCAAAAATTTTCTGAGATATGGCGTTTTCGAACTGGCCGCCGAGATAGGTCGATCTTCCACTCAGCCATCTATATATTGTTCATAACTGAATTACATTTTTATAAGTCATATGTTTTGAGTCATATGTTTTTGGGAAAAATACCCCGTAGTAATTTGAAAATTTCAAAATTACATTTCTCGACTAAAAAATAACCCAATAAACATAGGGCTTGGTTAACAATGGAAAACAAGTAGTTTTTGCGAGTCTCACCTTCGATAACGAATGTGCAATAGGTTAGTATTCGATTCGACAACTAGGCCACTCTCCATCAAAACGGAACCTTCGTTATCCAATGTATGTTCTCTTTATTATGAATTCGAAATCCAGCCCATTATCGAATTTAAATTTTATTGTGAGAGAGTGACTGTCTTATATTTCCCTTCGAGAATGAGCTGGATTTCATTTTCTCTCTTGTTATTGTGGTTTTAGTTTTTTTTCAAACCCATTTCGAGTGTATTTCCAACTTAAGGTCTGATTATGCATGCTCCTTAATCTTGAGACCAAAATTAAGTTTAAGTGTTTGGCCGTCTAGCTGAGATATTTTTGAGTCCCTATTGTGTGATTAAATAGGTCATAGTTTTCTTATTTCTTGATTTCAATTATATGCATACATATATAATTATATGAATTTTGGAAATCAAATTCCAAATTCGTAATTAGTGACTCCGAGAGTTCTTAGCTATCAATTTTCATTACAATCCAAAATTATTTTTAAAAAGTCGTCCGCCATATTGGAGCCGCCATTTTTAATTTTAAAAATCTACCAGTTTCGAAATCAGCGACGACTAATCCCCCTGGATACCAAGATTCATAACAATCACTAATGTTTTAAAAAAGTCGTCCGCCATATTTGATTCGCCATTTTGAATTTTGAAAACTCAATACCAGACGAATGCCCCTGGATACCAAGTTTCATAACAATCAATCATTTTTTTTTAAAGTTATCCGCCATATTTGATCCACTATTTTGAATTTTGAAAATTTAATATATATTTCGAAATCAGTGATACCGAAGACCTCTAAATAACAACTTCCATTGGAATCTGTCAAATACATATTGAGAAAACAGTTTTGTCGTTCTAAATTCTCGATTCGTCCCTATGTGCATCGGTTAGAAGACAAATATTAACGCACAATTTATTTAACACGAAGTCAAAAATGGCTGGTCTTAATACAGCCTGTTTTTAATTGGAATTATCATTATAATAAATTTTTATTCCTGTTCCCTTCCATTTCGGTCCAAGACGCAAATTTATTATTAAACAAATGTCAAATGAAACCATCAGGTTTTGTTTACTTTTGAATACGGTTTCATCGAATGCGCTATAAGAACTCAGAAACAAACATTTAAAAGAAATATGTGTTGAATTACTTCGGTCGTATATTTTGTAGTTTTTTTTTCTATTAGGCGCACGTAATACGTAAAATAACTCTATTATATAACTTATTAGGAAAACACAAAATGATTAAATAAGCACTTTATTTATAGCAAATGTTATATGTTACGATGTTTTTGGAATGTTCATCACATAACGCTTGTTCACATTCCCAGCAGTTCTACCTCGTTTTTCGTCTTTTTATACCCGAGCGCACTTATGCACAAGGGTATTATAACTTTGTTCACATAACGGTTGTTTGTAACAGGCAAAACGGATCGAGATAGATATAGACAAATGTATACATAAATGATCAGGATGAAAAGAGAAATCGATTAAGCGGTGACTGTCTGTCCGTCCGTCCGTCCGTCTGTGCACACGATAACTCGAGTAAAAATTGAGATATCTTAACGAAACTTTGTACGTGCACTTCTTTCGGGCGTAGGACGGATGGTATTGAAAATGGGCAAAATCGGACAATAACCACGCCTACCTCCCAGATAACGGTATTTTCAGAAATACGGAAACTGCGATATTTTAGTAACTACTGAAGATTATTCACTCAAAATTGATATTTACAATGATTTTTAGACGAAAAATAATAATATTATAAGCTTTTGGCAAATGGGCGTAGACACGCCCACTTATGGTTACATGTATATATTTTGGTACAGCATACCAAATGACCGAAAATTTTTAAAATCGGACAAAACCACGCCCTTATCCCATATAACGGTAATTTGGAGAAATACGAAATCCTCGATAAACCAGTAAATATTAAAGCTAATTTATTCAAACTTGATGCTTGCAACAATTCTTTACCAACAAATACGTTTGTGATACAATTTGGAAAATGGGCGTGGCACCGCTCACTTATGATCACATATATGTATCTCGGTAACTGTTCTACCAATTTTTACCAAACTCGGTACGGTTATTGTGCTTGCTACATAAAAGCAAAACATTGAAAGTTATTAAAATCGGACTAAAATTGAGGCCGCTTTTCATATAACGGTAAATTTCAGAAATGCTTGAAACTTCAATATTTCGAAATTTAAGGACACTAATTTACTCAAAATTGATACACCCCGACTTACCATGTAGCGGTAGCTTTCGGAAAGGTGAAAATCGTATATTTAATACTTGCGCCGGGTATTTAATGTTCGGCTGCGCCCGAACTTAGACTTTCTTACTTGTAGATATTGGTTTTGTTAACTCCTCGCTCAATTGACGCATAAACAGCCGTCACCGGTTGATTTTCTTTTGCAGCATATCATTATTTTTTATAGGAAATAAGATATGAAAAGTCGCCGTTTCGTTGTGTATCTTCCAGTCATCTGGCTTATGGTATCAACGCCAGGTTTATACTTATTATAATAAGATATAATATAGGGTGTCTTCTTGTCATCATCGTTCACAGCCTTATCGCATTGGAATGTGGATAGCATAATTACGGGTTTATTTCTGTTTAGTACATATAAGCACATAGCTACTCTTTGATGGACACCAAATACGGTAGAGTATTATGTTTTGTATGTAGGGCTTATTTTTTCTCAAAGTACCAACAAGAATACAATTCCATGAAAGCAAGTGCTTGGAAAGGGACATACATAGATGTAAAGACAATGTCCATACATACATATATTTTCGCCTCTGCCTTTGTATGCGATAGCACATGCGCGTGTATTTTAGTGTAGTTAGGGGACTCCCATATTATTTTTAAAATTTTTCTTACTAAATTCTCTTAACTTAATCTATATTCACAAAAAAATATCAGTCCGCAAATTGGATTTGTGAAGAATAGTAAAACAAATACTGTGTGGGTACCCGGGTACCCCGGTTGCTAGATAACGTAAGAAAATATGGGTATTAACACAAGGGTTAAGGAGTTAAGCTCGAAAACGAGGATAATCTTTTTATATGTAAACCTATTATTAGGCGATTCAGCTACATAAATAGACATGTAGGTTAGGTTAGAAATTAAACAGTAATTTCACTTAGTTTTATCCATTTTGCTGATTAAATTTTTTTATTCATTTTCATTTTTAATTCTTTTAATACATGAAATTATCAGTATGATTGATAAAATATGGTACTTGTATATCTATACACCGCATCAATTACTGTTTTTGAGCTTTTAGTGTGAGCGTTTCGATTTGTATATATTCCTAAATTTAGTTTTTCTTTTCACAATATAATATAATATAACATATAACATACAATATTTTGTTTGCAAAATGGGGAGCTAAATTCAATTGTTCGGCATTTCCTCTTACTCTCGACTCTTAGACTAGTAAACCTATGCCTAAAACCATCTACGAATATCAAAACCAGTTGCAACAAATGAGTTCATACATATGTATGTAGACATATAGGTACAAAGCTGTATGCATGGCCGGAGTTTGCATAATCGGAAGTAATAATCAATTGTACTGCATTTCCTCTTACTCTGCATATGCCTAAATGTATGCAACCATTTGCAATAGCACAGGGCGCTTCTAATGCAATTTAAAATTTACTGCTGCAATACACATGCTAAGCCCTTCGAAATTTTCTGCTGGGCTATGCGTGACAGCTTCGCAATTTTACCCCTACCGAAACCAAAGCTGTATACACGTCAAAAAACATTTATTTTTGAATAATTTGGTACCTCATGCAATGCAATTGCATAAACATTGTCGAAGTTAAGCAATTAAAGCAAAAATACGGCCTTGAATTTATATGTGTGTACGTACCGGACGTGCAGATTTTTTGAGCAGTGTGGCTAAGGAGTTCATCAATATTTACTCAAAATTGATATATACAATGGCTTTTAAGCAAAAAATTTATTTTTCATACAATTTTAGGAAAATGGGCGTGGTACCACCCACTTATATCATCTATGCGTATTTCAAAAACTACTTGACCGATCTCGACCAAATTTGGTATACACATTGAGCTTGGGCTCGTTAAGCACCGTGTTTTTTTTTAAATCGGACAAACATTACCCTCCCTGAAATATAGCTAGCCTTGAGTTTTTTGAAATTACCGTTATGTGGCTGGAGTACGTGGTTTTTGTCCGATTTCACACAGTGCTTAAGGAGGCAAAGCATATTAGGGGTATTCTCCAAATCTTACAAGCCATTGCACGTAGCACGGATTGCATGGATTGTATAACTTACAAACACACAACAACAAAATACATGGGAGACAACATTTCCTGCAAAATATGCAACGTCGAAACCCATGTATATATTTTGCAAAATAGCATAGCAAGGAAAATGCGACCCTGTGCTAGTGTTTTTGTTGTTGGAATTGCTAGATATTTCTCTCATTCCTCTCATCTCGCTCACTTCATTTGTTTTTTGTTGTCTCTTGTTATTGTATTTGCTACCCATGCATGCTACCACTTTGCAATGGGGTGCTCTCGTACTCTTCGCAATTTGGAGTAGTATTTTTGCATTTCGTGCAATCCGTGCATCGTGCAAGACTTCGAGAATACCCCTAATGTATATATCAAATTTGATCGAGTCCGGTGAAGTAGTTTTTGAGATACGCACATATGATATAAGTGGACTGTGACACGCCCATTTTCCAAAAATTTTAGGAAAAATAAATTTTTTGCTTAAGAGCCATTGTATTTATCAATTTTGAATAAATATTGATGAGCTCCTTAGCCACACTGCTCAAAAAATCTGCACATCCGGTACATACACATATATAAATTCAAGTCCGTATTTTTGCTTAAATTGCTTAACTTCGACAATTGCATTGCATGAGGTATCAATTTATTCGAAAATAAATGTTATTTTAGATAAATACCACATATTTCGCAATTTTGGTAGAAATTTTTGAAATCAGCGATGATCAAAGTGGAAAAAATTAAGAAAAGTAGGGGCTCATTAAAATTTAACCGATGAAAAATCTCAACAAGCTAAGTCCAATATATTATCGTTATGCATCGTTATAAAGGTTTATAAGTCCTCTTTTCAGAATTTGTTCGATTTTAAAAATCGGAAAATAGTCAAGCTATTAATGCATCAAGTACAAAAATAACGGTTTTTTGTAAAAATTTATTGACAAATAGTTAAGCTTGAAAATATTTCAAGTGCACAGAATTGTGGGGTTATTATTTGTCTGCCATTCACGGAAATTTTCAATCTTTGAAGGATCGCGACTAGGGAGTGGCCATGGGTAATAGCGCAATTTTTTGGCGCTTGCTTGTAGCGAATGTCAATGATTCGGTGCTACCGTATCACGTTTAACTATGTTTTTTTAATTAAACGAGTATGCAATACAAAGATTATTAAAAACTAAGAACAACTTAAATTACCAGCGTATGTACGAAAGCATTCAGAAAAATCTATATGCTCTGCTTCACGCGCCGTTCGTTGGTTTTGAAAATCTGTCAATTGCCAAAAAGTGTTGCCGTTTCCTTAGAAAAGTGAGAGTGTGGCCACAGTAGCCCCGCGGAGTGACTTTAATGCACATGAGAAGTCACAGCACCTTATAGGGACCACGATACGGTTGTTCAAATGGTTTTTTGACTTCATCTACTCGTACGAACACATGAGTACAAAGGTCTAGAGTAGTATGTTTAAACGCTCGAGATCTGTTGTGATGAGCAGTGGGCGAAGATCGTACTGCACGCATGAACTCTCTGAATACTTCTACGAAGTGTTGTGGTTCCGGACCCATTTCGACATCAATAAAAATTGCACCCGGCAAACGTCGTGTAGTGCGGTAGAGCATTTCAGCGACACTGGCCTTAATATCTTCTTCCAAACTCGTGCGAAGACCGAGCAACACCACCGGAAGTGTATTTACCCAGTTTGGTGAAGCATAACACCTAATTTCTGCCTTGATCGACATATGCCAACGCTTGACCATACCGTTGGATGCCGGATGGAAGGCAGTTGTTCGAGTTCGGTTGCATCCTATGAGTTGGGTGAAGGCGTTGAAAAGCTTGGACTCGAATTGGGAGCCCCGGTCGCTGGTGACTGATGATGGTGCTCCGAAACGGCTCACCCAACCGCTGAAAAATGCTTTAACCACTGTGTTGGTGTAAATATCCTTGAGAGGTACCGCTTCAGGCCAGCGAGTGTAGCGATCAATTAACCGTCAGGCAGTACCTGAATCCGTCACAAAGTGGCATGACGATAATATCGACGTGGACGTGCTTGAAACGTTCGCTTGGCATTTCTATGTGTTGCGGTATGTTTTTAACATGTATGTGAACATTGCTTCTTTGGCACAGCAGGCAGCTACGAACCCAGCGCAACCCTGCAGTGAAATCCCAAACTAGTCAGCAAAAATACTAGTTCACAACTAGAATCGACAGAAACCGAACTAGTTCGAAAACGACCAGACTTGTACCAAGTACAAAACGATTTATTCATGCCCTGTTTTATTTGACTAAACAAAATATAATAACTTTTATTTGGGTATATTGTAAACCATTAAATAGAGTACGTACTCAATTATACTAGACCTATTAAATAATAGGGGTCTTCCCTTAAACTCGTGAAAGCCTCGTAAACCTCATAAAGAAATGTCAAAATTTGTATGGAGCTCTATTTACGAGCCCCAGTATTGCCGAGGAGCGGAAAATTATATACTAAAATGTATTTTATAGTATTGAAAAAAAATAATGGAAAATAATAATATGTGAATAAAAATAATGAATTTCATCCACTAACAGTACTAACATGAGTTTTCTGCTTATTTTAAAATTTATTTTAAAATGCATTTTTAATTTTATTTTAGGCAATAGTAATAGAGACAAGACGGCGGAATGTTATGGAAAATACAGCGAAACAAAAATTGCTTCACAAAATCCTGGTTTATCTGTCAAACAGTCAGTTTACGCACCTTTTCACAAAGGGGGCGTTTCCGTAAAAGCCTCGTAAACTTACGAGTTTTACTTAAGAAAATTATTCAATTAATTCACTAATTTTAATTACGTCATTATTTTGTTCTTTTTTATCATTTTAAATTATTTTTGATTTTATATTATTAATGAATTCATTTTATTCTTTCACTCCCAAAGTAGTGGGTTTGGTTTATAATTGGACTAGTATTTTTCTGTCTATTTTCAACTAGTATGAGATTGGTATATTTCTGACCGAAATCTGACAATTGCCATCTCGTAGAACATCCCCATGTAAAAAATACCAGTTGGTTGCATGGGAAAAAGATAGTTGGCTGACCAGTTGGGCATGCGGCTCATACTAGTTGTGAGGTAGTTTACAACTAGTTCATTTGACTACAGGGAAGGTATCCCGGTTCATGTGCGGCCACGCGTATTGTTGGCTTATGAGCTTTTGTGTTGCACGTCCATTGGGGTGTGAGATGTTGTGCGTCTGATCGAACAGCTTTCATCGTAGTGAGGTAGGTATGTATGTATGCGTCCGAGTCGTCGATTTTGAGTTTCTGTAGTTGCAAGGGCGTCGAGTTTGAACGCAAAAGATGATGTAGCTCCTGGTCGTCTCGTTGTTCCTGTTCAATCTCCTTAGCTGAAACAGTTACGGGCAGATTTATCGTGTTGATCCGCGACAGTACGACGGCCACTATATTTTCTTGACCCGGTGTATGTATGATCGTGTCGGTAAACTGGCTGATATATTGAAGTTGACGTTGTTGCCGAGGCGAACCTTGTCGGAGTTTTGGTCCAAGGCGAACGAAAGTGGGCGGTGGTCGGTGAGAACTGTGACATTACGGCCCTCGAGTAAATGTTTAAAGAATCGTATGCCTTTGAAAATCGCTAACAGCTCGCGATCGTAGGCGCTATAGTTACGCTCTGGTTTACTGAGCTTAGCCGTGTAGAACCCTAATGGTTGTAACACGCCATTGACCGTTTNCACTGCGCTTAGCCGTGTAGAACCCTAATAATTGTATCACGCCATTGGTCAAGCGCTACTCCTACTAACTGATTCGAAGCATCGCAGCGAAGTGTTAGAGAAACGTCTGCCGCGGGGTATGCCAGCTGGACAGCGTCTACGAGTGCTTTTTAACATTCTCCGAAGGCTTTTGACGTTACCTCATTCCATGCAATGAGGCGTTTGTCATTTTTACTTGCCCCCGCGGTAAGTGCGATTAGCGGAGCGTGAATTTCTGCGGCACGGGGCATTTTTGGTCTGTAAAAATTCCATGAGGCCCAGAAACGGCGAAGATCGGCGATTCTTTGCGGTTTCTGGTATTCACGCATTGCTTCAATGCGCTCAGTAGTGGGTCTGAGTCCTTTGCTATCGATCGTATGGCCGAGATATATCACCTCCTGTTGGGCAAACATACATTTGTTGACGTTGATCGAAAGACCGTGTTGTTTAAGACGCTCAAATACTATGCGCAGGTGTTTTTTATGTTATTCGAGGGATTTGGATGCCATCAATATGTCATCGATGTAGACGTGGCAGTTGCACAGTCCGAGAGTCATTACCTTAAACTCGAATAAGCCAAACGGTGTTATTACGGCTGTTCTCGGTCGATCTTCAAGTGCTACAGGAATCTGATAGTACGCTCGAGTAAGATCCAGCGTTGTGAACACGTTGCATTCATGCAACATATACGTGAAGTCGCGGAGGTGCGGAATGGCGTGTCGGTCCGGTACTATAACTGGATTAAGCCTGCGATAGTCCCCACAGGCGCACCATGTTCCATCTTTTTTTTGAACAGATGGAACGCAGATACCTTATTTTAACATGGTATCAAATTCATTCTTGGCTGCTACCAGTTTTTCACCTGCGAGGCGACGGGCTCTCTCTGCGACGGGCGTTCCTCGCGTAGTGCTGAACACTATGTTTAGGTGTGCGTTGATCAGTCGGTTTCGTGACGACCTCGAATTCCTGTAGAAGGCGCTTCACCGGGTTACTGCAGGTGATGGATGTAACCCGTGCGGATGCTCCGGATGGATGTGGTGTTAGGACTCTGGTCTCACGCATCGATGTGACAGGTTGCTGGTTACAGTTTACGGGTGAACATGAAGACCACGAAGTTTTGACTGTTGAGTCCGAACAAGAAGTCTGCGATTGCGAAGGTCAACGAGCAAGTTATTGTGTTTGATAAAGTCGGCCCCCTGTATAGGGTGCGCAACGTCTGCGACTGTGAACTGCCAGTTAAACGTTCGGCCGAGGCCGATGTCGAGCGATAGTTGCTGTGAACCGTAAGTACGTATCTTTGAGCCATTAGCTGCAAAGAGAGTAAATTCAGTTTTTCTGAAATCTGTTCGAATTTTATTGAGGACTCCCCTGGGTAACACTGATATGTCGGCGCCAGTGTCGACGAGAAATTTGAGACGATTTTTTGAATCGGTGATTTGTAGGCGCGAATTGAACGGACCGTCAGCGGTGCCTACGTGGATGACTGACGGCCGTGTTAGTTTAAATTCGAGTTTTTTCTGAAACTACAAGGCACTTCTTTGCTTGTGCGCCGAACCGTGTGGAATAATAGCAGGCGTCTTTCGTAACCTCCTTTGCCCTATCGTTATTGGTTTTATTAACTGCCGTGGTAAGCGCTTGTAGCTGAGCGGATAATTCGTCCATACAGAATGCAGAGGTTTTTGGAGACTCGGTGCCTGTTATGGCATCGTTGACGGTTTTTGCGGACACAATCATTATGCTATTTTGTACCTCAAAAATTTTGTCTGCCTGCACGGCGAGGTGATCCAGGCCGCTAGTGTCGTTAACGGCCAAAATACTGCGAACGTTCTGCGGCATTTGTTCAAGAAAGATCGTACGCAGGATGTTTTCGGTCACCATACCAGCGGCCAAACTTTTGAGCCGGAGGAGGTAGTGAGATGGCTTCCCATCAGTNTACCATACCAGCGGCCAAACTTTTGAGCCGTAGGAGGTAGTGAGATGGCTTCACATCAGTGAACTCGGTATTGTGAAGCAAACGTCGTAGTTTGCTTTCCCCACTCTCTTCAAATGTATGGAGTAATCGCGTCTTCAGCGCCAAGAACTTAAAGTCAACGGGTGGCGATGTAATTATGTCTGCGACGAACGGTAGAGTGGTCTCGTCCAGATGCACCAGCACATATCGATACTGCGATATGTCGCTTCGTATTTGTGCTATTTCGAGCGCAGCCTCCACTTGCACGAACCACAACGCACAATTGTCCTTCCAGAAGGGTGGTAATTTTACTGCACGAGTTGCTAATAGGGTACCGTGGGAGCTGTCGTTGATAGCTGAAGCGAAGTCCGAAACACTCGAAGATGGTATCGTCGATTGTGAGCGCTNTCATTTTTAACTCGTGGTCACCAATGTAGCGAATGTCAATAATTCGGTGCTACCGTATCATGTTTAATTATGTTTATTTAATTAAACGAGTATCCAATACAAAGATTATTAAAAACTAAGAACAACTTAAATGACTAGGGTATGTACGAAAGCATTCAGAAAAATCTATATGCTCTGCTTCACGCGCCGTTCGTTGGTTTTGAAAATCTGTCAATTGCCAAAAACGGTTGCCGGTTGTACTGAATTGAACACGGCGCCATCTGAGTGTCACCACAGTACCCATCGTCATACAGTGTAGTACACCATACAGGGGTATCATGTCTACTATTTCTATAATTTTCGGCGCTGAGCAACGCTTGTACCGCCAAGCGAATTTTAATGCTAGGAATGTAGTAAATGTCACAAAATTCTCATCATTCTTGAGTAAAAGCTTTAAATTTGAGTTCTCAAGACTCAAAAGCAAAAACAAAGTACGCGTAAATTTGCAAAGAGTTAAGGCGAATTGTGTTTGTGCCTCCTGCTACGGTATTAACGCAATTGCGCCGCGCAGCGCAGTGTTACCCATGCCTACTAGGGAATCCAATCCCGCATAAAAATCGCAATCCCGCAAACTTGTGGGATCGAGGTCTTCAACTTAACTTTTAATTAGGTTGACTTTTTTGATAATATTTCCGAAGGAATGATAAAGTCTTTAAAGTTTCATCTTTTAAATTCGACCTTAGTTTATTGCACAATCAGGAACTTTTGATTTTGGTTATTATGCATAGTAGCTATATGGTCAAAATCGCTATATCTGTTGGGTATTTTTCAGAAGAAAATATATCATAATAAGGGATCTGAAATAATACCCACTCGCTGTAATCTCAAAATCTCACTGATTCTGGATTATTCAAATTTAACTAAGTTTTCCTGTTTTTCCGCGTAACCTTTTTACCTTTGATATTTGAAAGTGGCGTTAAGTAATATATCCCTTACCCTGCATTTGTAGAATATATTGTACATTTAATTTTTTGTAACATTGGAAGCGTTCTACTAAAAATCTTACTAATATTTTTGATAACAAATTAAACTTTATGAAGTTTTGGAATATCCCGAATGGTTTACGTAAATTTCAAAATCGAAAACGTTTCAAAAATATTTTTAGAAGTTAATTTAAAAATAGACCATTTTATAAAATTCCAGTGACACGTAGGTTGTGGTAATTTACTGTACAAAAAATACGCGAAAGTCAAGTAAAATCGCTAATAAAAGCACATAGTACGGAAATATAAAAAGCATTTCATCATATTAAAATGCTTAAATTAAACTATTATGATTTAAAATATTTTTTCCGAGTGGTCAAAAAAAATTTACAATATATTGTACATTTACACTGAAGGGTTGTAAGTGTCTTGTACAATATATTGTACAAACGTCCGCTAAGGTTGCAGTTAAACAGGCAATTAGGGTGGTTTTTGCAATGGTTTTTGAAGAGCCTGTCCGCTGTTATTGCAGTAACGGGTAGGTTTTTGATTTCTTGATCTATTGAAGGCAGAAAAACCGGGAAGGTTTATTAAAACAGGTCATTTGTATTTTATATTGTAATTGTATCTGAAATTTTTTAACATTTCTTTACATAATTCTCTTATCATGGAGAAAATTTAAAATTTTTTAATGAAAATCTTAACCAAAGATACTTAAAAAGATATAAAATATTCATTCCAACATATCTGCAGTAAAATCAATTATTTTGTATATAAATAAGTTCATTTTCAATGAAATAAAACTTTTATTCCGTCAAATTTAGTGAAATATTTATTGAGTTTTCTTGAGTGTTTTCTTTGCGGACTTTTGTACAATATATTGCACAAATTTGAGGTAGCCCTAATAGCTACCCAAAACAACTTTTGAATATTTTTTCTTTACCTTTGGTATTATGAGGCTATATTAACCTTGTAATTAGGAGGAACAATTTTTATATTCATCAGGGACGGATTTGACCGGAAAGGGATATTCTATATAACATACTCTTTTGAAAATTACACCAGAGCTGAATGTGTACCTCTAATAGAACCAGAGTTATGAATATTCGAAATTTATCATCTGATAGGAAGCTTAAGAAAAAAAAATCAATTTTTCCGCTGGCACACTTATTTACCGATAGAAATGGACCATTCTACACTTGTATAATGTGTTCGGTAAGCCTAAAAAGTTTAAGCTAGTTATCAAGGCGAACGTTTTAAAATTTTAATGAATTACGCAGGACCACAAAAAAATCGATGAAAGATTAATAAAACCAGACCAGTAGTGCGATTCTGTAAGTTGTTAGGTTACTTAACAACTTTTGCCGTTTGCACTAACAATTATATGATTCTCTAACTCTTGCTTAACAGCGAAAAACAGCTGATTTTTTCCTTTTATTTAAAATGATGAAATGTGGCATCCCAGTCGAGAGAAATGTCAAATATGCGAAAAGCACAAAGAGGAATAAGAAAAGAAACTTATTTCCTTCCCGCGGAAACGGAATTTTTGCGCGTCAGCAACGTATTGCAATTTCAAAAGGTCATTCCCTTTCTGACTGTGAGTGATGGTGGACGAGTTTGGCGCATAGTAGTGACTAAAGACTTTTCTATAGGCGCAATAGCACATGTGTATGTGCGATATATATATATCTAGTGGACAACAAATTTATAAAAGTACAGACAACTTTGGAAGTCAGTGCTTCGTGTGGCGTTTTTGCCTGTAAATAACTAAAATCTTTGTGAGAAATCTACTTGGACACCATATTGGGGTGATAGCAGCAAGAGGTCAGGTGAGTGATTATAACCTAGGTTAGGGTTGTGAAATCTCTCGGGCTTTTGAGCTGGTTGAGTTCTTTTTATTTAAAAGTTTTGGTTAAATAAAATTAAGCCTGCCGCGTACGGCAGCAAAAACCAAAGCCGCTATGGCGTCCTCGTCTCTGGGGACGTCATCGGCTGATGACCTCGAGTCAATCTCGAACATAAATTCTGCAAAAGGCAAGCGCCTTAAAAAAGATAATGAAACTAAAATAATAAACATGTTAAAAACGCAAAATTTTGCGCAGTTTAAGCTTGACATGGGTGTAACCAGTCAGGGGAAAAATGTGGAGGAACAAAGTGAGAACGAAATGAGCATTGACGTACAAACAGATAACGGGACGCTGACGAGTACCGATAGCCCGCTATTGGCACCGGACAACGGACAGCAAGCAGGTAAAGTGACGACAAATAATTTTCACACAAGTGCAAAGACTGACATCACTATGTATCCCGCCAATTTTACAGGCGTATACCTCGTACTTGTAGACTCATCTCAATGCAGTGATATGATTAATGACAGAGTCACAAACGGCTTAACATTATACAACAAAATCAAAAACTTTAGAATAAAAGACATAGACCTTATCTTTGCCATTGGCAAAAGCTTATACAAAATGACTTTTAAAAACGCGGCCGCAGCCAACAACTTTGTTTTAAATGATAAAATTAAATCTATCGGCCTCAGAGCCTTCGTGCCAAAAACTGCCGTAGAAACATACGGTGTTGTGAGGGGTATTCCGACATGGTGTGAGGAAACTGAGATAATGTCCGATGCCATTTCCAGCGTACCTATAACCACAGTCAGGCGCTTCACACGTAGAAACCCAGAAAATGAGTCCTTCTCACCCACAACCACGGTTAAAATAGGCTTTTCCGGAAAAGAAATTCCGGAATTCATAATTCTTAACTACACCAAACTTTATGTCGATTTTTATGTTCCTCCTCTTAGGCAGTGTTTAAACTGCGGTAGGTTAGGGCACACCCAATTCGCGTGCAAGTCAAAAAAACGTTGTGTCAAATGTGGCCTTGCTACTTGTGACCCAAATTCGTGTAATAAAAAATGCATTTTTTGTGGTAGTCTAGAACACGTGTCTACTGACAAACTTTCCTGCTCGATGTGGGAGAAAGAACGGTCAATAAATTTTGTAAGAACTGTAAAAAACCTGTCCAGGCGCGAAACAATTAAGACCTACTTTTCCGAAAGCCAGAATCGTTTTGATTTGCTGGCAACTGAGGATACTGATTTTCCGAAGCTGCCTGAAAACCAGGAATTTATTAAAAGTAGAGATTCGAATGCAAAAAAAAAGCTTGCTAGAGTTAAATATAGCACAATCGCACGCAAAATAAGCCCAAGCAAAAGAGCACCAGTACAACAAGCTGTAAGCAGAGAAATCCGTGTCACAAACCCCAGAGTTTCTGTTCTGGACAGACCAGAATACCTCAAAGGTATTCATCACTGAGCTTTTCGGCATTATTCAACAAGCGTGTGCGGGTGAACATTTTGACGAAGTACTAGGGGAGGTGCAAAATATTAAACAAAAGTTTGACCAATGCTTGATTCCGGACGATCTGCATGCAATAAACAGGGGTACCATTCCCCCTTCCCATATCTAACACATGAAATACCATAGAGTATTACTTAAATCACTACGAGTATGACCTTGCATGTTTTAGCGAAATATTTACTGCCAATGAGCAACAACACAGGAACATTATAAATTATAACATCATTGAAAAAATAGAGATGATGGCTACGGAGGTGTCGCCATAGCCTTAAAAAACATATCAAATTCCAAAAACTAAACTATGCATCTGATTCTGATATTTTAATTGTTAAACCCAAAAATTTCCAGCCAAATCTAGTGATTTGCGCAGTTTGTTTCCCTCCAAAAGTTCTTATCAACGATTTTAAAAGCGAAATTATCAAGCTTCTATCATTCCTTGAACATCATGAGAATGTCCTTATACTTGGCGACTTCAATGCAAGGGCGACAGTGTGGGGTGACCAGACTCAATTTTGCAGCGGCAACAACCTTTACAAAATCATATCGGAACACAATTTTTGGCACTTGAATAGTGGCGAGTATACTTTTAAAAATGATATTTTGTCCTCAACCGGTTCAGTCCTTGATCTGTCTTTTACTAACAGCACCATTTCTTTTGAGTGGAAGACCGACCCCATTCGACTGGGTGGCAGTCATCACTTCCCAATCTCTATAGAGACCACTATGGTCACGCATAAAGGACACAGGTTTCTGGCCCAAAAAAAATACTTGCAAACTTACAAAAAACCACCTTCGAGCCAAATGTTGACAATATTCATCTCCAATTTCATACAGAAATCGAAGCGGCCACCCACACGCTCCGTTCAAAAAGAAGTCCAAAATCACGGTGGACGGATGAACTTGATAAAACTTTCCGCTTTCTGAAAGCAGCTTGTAAGAAATGCAAATCCACACCTTCACCTCAAAACTTTCTAGATCTAACTGAAATAAAAAAAGACTGGAAAAAACAAGTAAAGGAAGCAAAAAAGAAGAATTTTTAGAATAAAATATCAGAACTAAATGATGCCCCTACCACGAAGAATGCGTGGAGATTTGTAAAAGCTCTAAGTGGCGATTACAAAAACTCCAACAACTCCCCGTGGTCTAACGACAACAACAAAGACTTTCTGAATTAATTAAAAAACCAAGTTCCGACCGGTAATAACCCCTTACCAATCAATAAAGAATTAATCCCAGTAAACAATCTTGCAATTTCTTTTGGCGAGCTACATAAAGTCATACACACCAAAAACAGGAGCTCAGCTGGTGATTTAGATCTTGTAACTTACAAAATGCTTAAAGCCCTACCTGATGAAATGCTCAATAATGTTCGCACTGCCCTCAACGCCGTTTTTCTTACAAACCAAATGCCAGAAAAATGGCGCACGACCAAAATAGTACCAATTCCAATTCTTTATGACTTAAGTATTTATTCTAACTTTAGACCGATTGCCTTAATCTCCGTTTTTTTTTTAAATGTATAAACCTTTGTATTAAAGACAGTGGCCCGTAGTCATAGTCAAAATAAAGTCGACTTTAAAGTTAGTTGCAGCTTTTTGACATAATTTTCAATGGGATATCTGTCAAAAAAGCTGCTATTAACTTTAAAGTCGACTTTATTTTGACTATGACTACGGGCCAGTATCTCTAACTTTTTTGAGGAAAACGATATAATACCCAAACAGTGTTTTGCTTACAGAAAGCACAGATCAGCCACAAATTGTATAAACTATTTTCTGCATGAAGCGGCAATACTTAAAAAACAAGGCCGAAAAGTCATCGTATGCACCTCAGATATTAGCAACGCCTATAACTGCGTCAGTATTAGCAAACTCAAGGAGGTCATGACCCAGGTTGGCTTTCACAGTGAATGGATCAGCAACTTTCTCGCATACAGAAAACTTCAACTTGGCAAAGCTTCCATCGAAATTCATGATGGTCTACCTCAAGGCAGTTGCCTCTCGCCATGTCTTTTTAACTTGTACACCAGGGAACTACATTCCATTCAGGATGCGAACACTAAGCTATACCAATTTGCTGATGACTTCCTCATCATGTCACATCATGAAAACATTGATCTTGCCACTGCAAACCTGAGGCGCAAACTTAATGACTTCTCGATGCTATGTTCTAATTAAAATAAATTTTTTAATGCTGATAAAACCAAGGCAATGTACTTATGTAAAGGCAGGCGCACAACGATTGACATTAGATGTCACAACCAATCTATTGAGCAGGTTCACTCCATCAAATTTTTAGGTAGGCACATTAGCGCTTTACTTTCTGTTCAAGAACACTACACGGAGACAATCAAAAAGTCATATAGAAATTCCAGCCTCTTTAAATGCATCACGACAGTCAAATCGGGGCTACATCCACAAGTGGCACTCAACTACCACAAATCAGTAGTTCGCAGCAAAATTGAATATTGCAGAACATCTACTTCAAACTGCTCCAAAACAGTAAACAAGAAAATCCAAACATACCAAAACAGTTTTTTGAGAAGAAGCCTTGGTCTTACCCCTGCTACCCCGATCCCCATAATTTATGCAATAGCTAACGAACTACCACCGGCTGAAAGAGCAACGTGGCTTACTGCCAAAGAATTAATAAATAACTTTATAACAGACGACAGTTTCAGGGACCTCATGGTTAACTCAGACTATGTAAATTCTAGCTATAGTATAGTTTTTAACGAATTCAGAAATGTCTTTGACGATCTTTGCATAGTCAATGAAACAGTTGCTACTCCAAACCTGCACATCATCACAAAAACACTGAATGATAAAAAATCAAACATGGCCATTGACGAGATTAAAACGCCGTACTTGATTATCTTAAATGAATACAGAAACTCCAATTTCTGCATTTTCTTAACTGATGCCTCTGTTGGCCCTGCTACCATTGGGTGTGGGGTATACAATTACTCCAGCAAAAATGAATATTGTTACGATTATCCTTGAACCCTCTTCCGGATTTCCCAAATCCTCCGGTTCGTATCGCTGGATTGTTAAATAAAGGCTAACGATGACCAAATGGTAGTACAATTAACTTTATTGTACAACAAACAATTTTACAATACTTGCTAATACAGTAAAAACACTACAATACTTGGTAAAGCAATTACAACGCTTTACT
>NW_016158470.1:129884-131092 GCF_001687245.7 Rhagoletis zephyria
GTAGGCACATTAGCGCTTTACTTTCTGTTCAAGAACACTACACGGAGACAATCAAAAAGTCATATAGAAATTCCAGCCTCTTTAAATGCATCACGACAGTCAAATCGGGGCTACATCCACAAGTGGCACTCAACTACCACAAATCAGTAGTTCGCAGCAAAATTGAATATTGCAGAACATCTACTTCAAACTGCTCCAAAACAGTAAACAAGAAAATCCAAACATACCAAAACAGTTTTTTGAGAAGAAGCCTTGGTCTTACCCCTGCTACCCCGATCCCCATAATTTATGCAATAGCTAACGAACTACCACCGGCTGAAAGAGCAACGTGGCTTACTGCCAAAGAATTAATAAATAACTTTATAACAGACGACAGTTTCAGGGACCTCATGGTTAACTCAGACTATGTAAATTCTAGCTATAGTATAGTTTTTAACGAATTCAGAAATGTCTTTGACGATCTTTGCATAGTCAATGAAACAGTTGCTACTCCAAACCTGCACATCATCCCAAAAACACTAAATTATAAAAAATCAAACATGGCCATTGTCGAGATTAAAACGACGTACTTGATTATCTTAAATGAATACAGAAACTCCAATTTCTGCATTTTCTTCACTGATGCCTCTGTTAGCCCTGCTACCATTGGGTGTGGGGTATACAATTACTCCAGCAAAAATGAATATGTTTTCAAAATAAATTTTAGCGCCTCCTCAGCCTACGGTGAAGTGGTTGCTATTTTCACAGCTCTTCAACTCGCCAGAGAATCAGAACATAACAAGGTCGTAATTTTTACAGACAACCTCACGGCCTGCATACTTCTGGGCAAACGCAGCACACAAAATCATTACATTTTTGAAATACACAAGCTAATACAAGAATCAGACCTCCATAACGTTACCATCATCTGGACCCCCAGCCACGTAGGCATTGCTGGCAACGAAAAGGCTGATTCTCTGGCAAAAACAGCNGCGAAGCTAGGAGAAACATACGCAATCAAATTTACAACAAATGGTACAATGAATTTATCGCTTTCTCCAACACCAAACATAACTTATTTGCCCAGGTCTGCACGCAGAGCACCCAATGTACTTGGTTCAACAAATTAAAATTACTTCCCAGAGAAATAAAAATTTTAAACCGCATACTGACTGGTTACACCTTTGACAATGCTTACCTTTATCGCATCAACGCGATAAACTCCAACA
>NW_016158471.1:0-28853 GCF_001687245.7 Rhagoletis zephyria
TTATACGTGCTTTTGTTCCGACTTTGGGTTCAGTTACAGCTCACAGCTCACAGCTCGCAGCTCAAGTTGTACATATTTCACTTTCGATTGCCTGCAACTGCTTGCTGGCTCTGCTCGTTTTTTTGGGTGTAGTTTGAGTTTAAAGTCTGGCCTCTCCCCTTGCCGTGCCGTACCGAAATCCATGGCTTCATAATAGCAAATGATTAGCTAAATTGGCTCCAATTGAGAAGTTGAATTCCCAAATTGATACTTTTGTAGTGTTTTCAGCATTATTTATTGTTGTTGTTGTTGGTCTTGTTTTCATCGTTTGAGCAGCGCTCTGTTATTAGTTCGATGGCCGCTATTGTTGTTGCTTATATACATTCGTATGTATAATTTTTCTCTATGTATAAGTAGAGTGCTACTGGTTGAGCTGTTGCCACCGCTGGAGGCACCGGAGTAGATGCATACTTGGTTGTTGTTGGTGTTGCTACATCTGTTCAACGTTGCGGTAGCTTGCATTTGAAGTGCGTTCGGATATTGCCTTTGATTAGCATTTGTGTAAAGAATTGTTCTATTTTTTGTGCAAGTGGCTGATATCTAGTAGCTGTAAATTTCTGGAATACTAAAGGCAAAGGGTTTTGTATAAAAGTGTGCCAATATTCTGTGATTCAAAACGCCTACATACTGGTAAAGGGTGTCCCATAATTTAATGAAGATTAAAATTAAATAGGAAACATAACTTTCTTCACGGTTTTACTTAAACGTCAAGTACATATATAGTATAGCTGAGGTGATTTTGAGAAATATAAGGGAACCATAAACATAGCCATTATCCTGGTTTCTATGATATTTGGTCCAACTAGTGCTCTCGCTATATTGTCAAAGACCTTACTTTATAGTTGTTTGTTAAGTTTATTTTAATGAAACGTTTCTAACTTGAATTTAGTAAAATAATAAAAAAATAATACTAATTCCCTCGAAAAATCATGGATATAAAAAATATAAGCTGTATATACAGTGGCGAAAATATAAATAGGGAAGAGACATTTTAGTATTATTTGACTATTCCTCTCGATTATTTAATGTTTTGTATTAATGTTTATTATTTTTGACGAATGTATAGCTCGTTATCTGACAAAGACCATGTAAGTCAAAATTTCAAATTTTGTACAAAAATGAGCAAAATTCGACAAATATTCATCAATATTTTGAGTTTTTAAATTAGATTTCTTAGAAACATTATGAGTACCATTGATTTTTGGTAAATTTTTTTGTGGAAGGTGCTCATTTGCTCATTTTCTCTATACAAAAAAATGTTTGAACATAGTACTTTGGATGGAAGAAAATGCGCGAACAAAAAATTGCCAAAAATCAAGGGTACTAATTCACACTTGGCCGTTATTGTACTAAAATTTAATGGTCTACAAAACTGCATACCTTAGACAATTCTAGAAAAATGTGTTAAAATTAGTCGAATTTTTTAAGTTTTAAATTTTTTGACTTACATGTTTTGTTTAGATAGTAAGTTATATTTTCATAAAAAAAAATAATAAAGATTTCTTAAACAAAGAAAAGTAGTCAAAACTTCCCAAAATGTCTTTTCCCTATTTAAATTCTCGCCACCGATAATTTTTAAATTTCTAAATTTTCTCGGATTCGATGATTTAGAAATGGTCAAAAAAGTATGGTCGAATCCGCACTAAACATTGACACGTTGTCGATGCATTTATTTTTTGACATTAAAATTTGGTTCTCTAAAATCCATATGTATATCGATATTATGGAGATTAGCGATGTCAACATCGTAAAACAAAAAGAGCTTCACCTTTCCAAAAATCAAAACCTACTTGTGCGCATGCGCCAGCAATGCCGTGGCGATCATACATATGTCATTATGGTTAAATAAAAAAATACTCTGGTAAACAAAAACGGGTTTTAATTTAATTAAAATCTTGGCTAAATTATGGGACACCCTCTATGTATATTTACACATATACATAAATACCACGATCCATAAATCATTCTTGCATAAATACATATGTAAATATTTTTATGTTAAAGTTTTTGATATTTAAGAGGAGCTGAATCTCAAAAATGTGTAAATATGTTGTAGCCTGTATTTGTGCATATGGCCAAATGAGTTATGTATGTCATAGATGTGATCGTTTTTTATATACATACATATGTACATACGTAGTATTAGATACAAAAGTAGTTAAATTAGTGACAGTCACACTTGTGTTCTCCAAAAATGATGCATTGTTAAATGCCTTAATTAAATGTTTGTGGATGTTTGAACATTGATTCATATTCTTCACTCACTTATCAGCAAGGAATGAATTAGAGAGTGAAAGCATCTCGAACAAAAAGTCTAGTGAACTTATTAACGAACAAGTTGAAGTTGGAATAAATGGTTGACGGGCTCAATGCCTCACTTTTTCCCGAAGATTAAAATGGCACTCCATCCAATTTTATATTTGGCGAACTGGGTGGCAGAACTGGGGCACTGGTAGCATTCTAGTCCAGTCGAGGTAGTCTTTGCAAATTAGAGACGGTACAGCTTTAGCGACTACCGTAACTTTTTTGACTAAGAATAGTCCACTTTGGAAGATCTTTTTGACTGTAAAGGGAACAAAATAAGTTCCTCAAACGTATACTGTACATGCAGCGTGCAATCAGAAAATACCTGTGCCCGAAAAATGTTCGTGCTGTTTCGCGCAGGAAGAACAATCAATGTTCGTTTTAGGTTACCGAGATTGCGTGCGTAATGGACGCTAGCTGGATTGTTTTGGGACCGGGTGGAATCCCGTGTGGAATACTGTTCAATTAAAAATCATGAAGTAAATAATGTATGCGCGCTTTAAGCTGGAAAAGCTGGAATAATCTGCCTAAACTTTAGACGTTCCGTTTTGCAGCTGAGATTTCTCACTCAGATTTAGCTCATGAAGAGTTTGGAATGGAAATTACGATACCTCGAATGCCACATTTTATATGTACATATATGTACATATGTATATATGTACATTAGACTGCATCAGTCCCCATACAAAAAAAAAACGGTACTGTTTTTCCATTGGAATTATAAAATGTATTATATTTTAAGACTTCCACCAAAATATTTCGGAAAAATATTAAGATTTAAGCGAGCTGGCAGGATTTGAAAATCCCTCCAAAAATGGAGTTTTTTTATGAATCTAAATAGTTTCTTAAAGATGTTTTTTGAAAAAATTCCCTCAAATGACAAAACGGTTTAAGCTTAAAAAATTTACATAAAAATATTTAAAAATAAATAAAAAATAAAATTGAACGGAGTCGTAGTAATGAGATTTTTGATGATGTTTTATAACTTTTTTCAAAGACTGGTGTAAGAAAAACTTGAATAACTGAACCTGAACTCTTCCGATTTAGACTTGTGAGGTACCATTGGAAAGGTATTTTCTCACCTTTTTTATTTCTTTACTAATAAGCTCATTCAAAGGAGGAAAAAGAAAGATAGGATGAACGAGTTTCATTCCAAGTTGAATTAGGATGTGTTGGTATTTGAAAAAAAAAAAAAATATTGGGACACGAATGACTTTTTTACACAGAAATACAAAAAATGGCAAAATACTTTTCAACCAAGATCCCATAAGTCTAAATCAGAATAGTTTTGGACCAGTTATTTAATTTTTTCGTAAATCAATCTTTGAACAGCACCAAAAATCTCATAATTACGATTCCGTTGAGATAATTTTTAAATATTTTTATACAGATTTTTTAAGCTTAATCTCTTTTGTCATCTGAGGGGACTTTTTTCAAAAAGTTCTTTAAGAAACTATTTTGATTAAAAAAAACTCCATTTTTGGAGGTATTTCCAAATCGGTCCAGCTC
Source organism: Rhagoletis zephyria (assembly GCF_001687245.7). Classification (NCBI taxonomy): domain Eukaryota; kingdom Metazoa; phylum Arthropoda; class Insecta; order Diptera; family Tephritidae; genus Rhagoletis; species Rhagoletis zephyria. Next base: position 3,853 of record NW_016158471.1, read on the forward strand.
GCTTAAATGTTAATATTTTTCCGAAATATTTTGGTGGACGTCTTAAAATATAATAGATTTTGTAATTCCAGCGGAAAAACCGCAACTTTTTTTGGTGATGCAGTCTAATGTACCTACATATATTATTGGATGAACCGACTTGCACTTTCTGCTCAATCAATACATATTTTAGTATTTCTTTGCTTTCGGTGCTTTCGTAGCTTCTTTTGAATATATACGTTTTTAAATTTCCATCTCCGCAAAGATATTTTATCTGCGTTGTTGCGCTTGTGTCTCTTCAGCTCTCGTTTGTTACCCTTTTCGTTTACATTTGCCTTGAACGAGGCTCTTATCCTTCATGCCCTTCATTTCACAAGTACTTAAGGCACAACAAAATAAGAAACGACTTATAAAGAGACACATAAATCATGTTATGAGCTTTTAAAATTCTACTCTGCTTATTCTTTTCGGTATCAGTACATAAAGGAGCAGGCAAGAATAGATACATACATACACCCACATAAATAAAACTAAGTGCATATGTATGAGACATATTTATGTATACACAATATATGTACAAACATATTTGAATATCAGCTTGTCAAAAAAATCAGCAAAATAAAGATAACAAACAAGCTGAGTGAAATAGCAAAAGGACTGTTCGTAAGTAGCAGTCCACCGCTGCTCCCAACTGCATTCGAACGAGATTAAAATCTGCTTAAGACGTTCTATGTTTACATACAAACATGCCACCGCCCACACTACTCGACAGACACACAAAGGGTAGAAAAAAAGGGGAAAGAAGTGAAGTTGTTCGTAATAAAAAGGATAACACCCGACGACAAAAGAAAGTAAAAGGAAGGAAACGCGACATATACGCACCTACTTGCGTCCATTTAGATTTGATGTATTCACATTCATACATACGAGTGTACACATATGGATGTATGCATGTTTGCGTGAGTTTTTTTTCTGTCTGCACCCTGCAAAAAATCTGACTAGCTCAGAACTAGCGTAGAACTAGAGCTTTTGCCGACAGTACTAGTTCTAGCTCAACACCCAAGCAATGCTTTCAACTGTCCAGTTTTACACGGCGATGTCATTGGCGGTGGCATTTGTCGCCCAGTGCATTACTTTGCAACTAGTTTTTAACCGGTTCCGTTTTGGACAGTTTTTTTTTTATAAGAAACCATTTTAAAGATTCTGTTTTTGGATAATTTTTCGATTTTTCTTTTATTTTACAGATTCCATTTTTGTTACATATTTTATTAAAAAAAAAATTATTGTAAGCTGCACGCAACAATTTAAGTTAATTAAATTTTAAAACTCACCACTGCCTCCACCGCGATTTGAACTCGCGACCCAACGATGCTTGAGTCGGAGGTCTTCTAGCTGAGCTAATTTCGTATTGTACGAGAAGTGAGCATTTGCACATTTACACCGCAAGTTTCAACTGCTCCGCTCTGCGTCCGTTTTTCACTAGTACAGAGACAGTTCTGATATATGTGGTTCGGAACTAGCGCTTTGTCAGACTGTCTCTAAATTTTACTGCAGGGCATATTTGCGAAAGTCTTTTTGAACCGAGTGTTAAGCGCTGAAAGTCACCAGCGTCAGTGCTGGCTTTCGGAGGTTATACAAATCAGTCGCCTCCGACTCTAGTGCCGCAGACGGGTTGTGGTTGGGCCACGACTATGAACAGCAAAAAGTTCAAAATATGGAAATGTTGAAATGTTAATGCGTATTTATTGGAAGCATAAAACGTCGCATGCTGCCGCTTTGGTGCGATCTCACCCTTTTCTACACGCCATGGCGCGCCAGATACTTTTCGCTTTCGTCATCGCACCAATTTGTAAGTCAAATAAAAGCTGTTGCCAGTCGCGCTGTAAGCAGAGCAACAACAAGACGCCTCAGTTGTTTTAAACTCGATTGTTTGTTTCTTTTTATTGTTGGCGTCTGTGCCATGTCCGCATTAATCAACTCTGTGCTTTTATCGACAAATTCACACTTGCGGCATCGCGCTGATACAATCGCCGCCCATGTCGCACCCATTTGCCACACTTCGAGTTGATGGAAAACAAAACGACAAAAGGCACAAAGAAAATGTTGACAACACGAATTTTGAGAAGTTTTCTCAACAGCGCTACATCTGATTAGAAAAGTGGATCGATCGATGGCATCTGACACTACACAGAAGTTCAATTAATGCCAGCCGAGCGATGAGACAAGCCAACGCCAACCCAGCAAACACAGTCTCTAAGGTTGAGCAAACATTTTTGTTTTACATTGGAATGCTAATGTAGCTCTCTAATGTTTATCTAACTCTTTTCTCGATATCGAAAACCAAGTCCCTTTTTTGTAGAGAATAGTTGCGATCCCATACGAGTTCGGACTAGTCAGAAATAGTCAGAATCAGTCAGATTTTACTGGAAGTCGATCCCGTACTCGGTTCTCTAACTATTGAGAGGACAAAAAAGAGAGTAAATACGGTTCTCTCTCTGTCAGAAGTTACCAGTTTTAGTCCGAGAAGTTTTCTTTAAATTCTGGTAAATGTGTCAAACGATCAGCTGTAGTGTGTTTGGCAACCAAATTGTAAACAAAAGAAAAGTGCACTCTGCTAATTCATGTTGAAAAGTATTTAATTACTTGTTTAAGTGGATTCTAATGAATTTGAAAGTATTTTTGGTTATTTACATGTGTAAGCTGAGTGTGTTTACATACAAAATAAGCAAAAATTTACAACCAAAGTTTGGAGGTTATGTTGAAGTTAACAAAAGTTACCATTTTTTACTAGAAAGCGATCCCGTACTTTTCAATATTACTCTCTCGCCCTGAGCGAATTTTTATTTTTTGACAGTTTTACATGGTCCGAGTCCGAGAAATACGGGATTGCACCTAATGCTTTAATTCTCGACAGTTTATGTAATCGTCTTCGAACTGCGGGTTCTAATCGTTCTCTAACCTAAATGTTTGTTGGGAACAGTTCTTTTTTGATTGTGTCTTATTTTTATATACTCCGACACTTTGTCTGACCGAACAATGGGAACACATATGCAAGCGGTTAAGCATTTTTGTGAGTAACGTTATACTGCTGCAGCTACTTTCAACGCCACGGCGACAAAATGGGCTCAACGGTATTTTATAAGCGCGTAAACAAATAGCTGCTTTGAATATCCACGCGCTGTGGGCACAAAAAAACTCGAGCGAAATCAACAAATAAAAATAAAATAAAATTCAAATAAGAAATTTAAATCAATTTGAGAATAGCGCGGCTACTTAAGAATAGCAGTTTCACCGCCGTATTCCGCGGAAAGAGCGCAGCTTTCCGATTTATCAGTTTATTTATTTATTTATTTATTTATTTACTCTATCAACTGCATTCCTCATCAACTCGATTCAACAACAATAATAATAACAATAGCAGCAATAAAACTTAATACATAATAATAATAAAAGCGGCTGCCACTCAGTCCACACTTTCCCGCCTATTTTTGGTGCATTCTTTGTGGGCGTTGGTGTTGGCGTTGAAGCGGGAAGAATGCCGCCGTTTTCCAGCATCCAAGTGGTGGCTTCCACTAAGTCTGCGCCCGCTCAGTGTTCAGCGCGACAGCAGAACGGTGACCCAGCCATATGACGACTGTCTGTCTGTCTGCTCAACTGACTGTTGGCTGTCATCTTTGGATATCCTCAGCGTTCTCGTTGCTATTGTTGGCGTGATGCTGGTGTTTGCTTTGTGGCTTTCTGGTTGAAAAGTAAGGCTTTCTTCACGCAATTTTTAAATATTTATTTTTGAGGGGACGCTCACTTTATAAACGGGCTGCTGTTTGTTATTCGATGGGTATTTCAATCAGGCACTCTTTTATTTAATTGTCGTTGCTGGTTGACAGTGTTTACTTAATGTAGTACATTCGTATGCTTTACTTTAAGTAAGAATTCTCTTTTGCTGTTGCTACAAATTATTCAGAGAATTATTGTATTATCCCGAGGGTTCGGACCACTGATAATACGCATAGAAATAACATTTTGGCAGCAAATTTAATAGTTCTAATTCTTTGTTAAATAAAAAATAGGTTGTATTCTCAGCAGCTTTTTCTGTTTGGTGTCGTTACTGCCAACTGAGGCCAATTGTAAATTTGAAACCAAGTCCTCCTCATGTTCTTCACTTTCTGGACTGGGACGTTTGCTTCTATCCGTTTGACAAACTAGCGGGGGGCCACTGTATTTTGATTTGTCGTTTAAGAGGCTGATTCCGCACTATTTGGCAGATACGGTGGGGTCGATTTCTTGTGGATTGGGCGGAGCGAATATGAATTCCAGTCGGCAAGCAGGCGTTCGTCCGAACATATTTTGCATAAGAGTCGACGCAGGCATCCAATCAGCTCCTCGCTGCCGTACTAGAACAGCTCAGCTACAGAAGCTTCAGCCGCGATATTCTTTCGGCCTCGTTGAAATCCGCAGTGCCCGGAAATGTGGTTTGCCTGCTACCATATGTCGGTTTTTTTGAGAGTGCTCGATTCTCACGAGTCATTGTCTTTGCAGTTCTTCAACGTTGATCCTTCCGAACAAATATGTATGTACTGCGGGTTCCAAAAAATATGCTATCACCAACTATTAGAAAAACGTTCCTCGACTTAATGGCCAACTGTTAGGTCCATAACCTAAACTTAATTCACTTGGAAGCATAGATTTTCTTCGTACAACTTGATTCGATATAATTTTGGGCTTTAGGGTAATCGTTAAAATAATCAACCGCACTTTCGTAGCAAAAGGCTGCAGCTTTATTGGTTTGATTTTGCTTTTTATCTGGCTTTCTAAGATTGGGGTATTGCCTATCTATAAACTAGGTACATATCGTTAACTTAACATAGAAAGGGTCTATCTCACATCGTTGCTGAAATTCAAAAAATTGGTAAATAATTAAAAAGAATGTATGGGATAAAACGACGAGGGGACCTACAGTTCGATGAAATTAATTATAATCAATAAAAAAGTGAATTTTTGGATTTTTGGTTAGTTGCATCATTTTGCATTTCAGCGACGATATGTGATTGGTCCTTTCTATATTAAGGTATGGCTGTATCTATGTATGTAGTTACAACAAACAAATATATCTATGTAAATAGTTATAAGGAATGTTGCTTTTGCTCGCACATTTTCTTACCACCCTCGTTCGTTTCTAACAAACGCTGGCATATTTAAACGAAATTTTTCCCATATCACTCATTGAGGTCATTTCAAATTGCGTCTCCATCTCTTCAAATCGTTTCTCATTGATTGCTTTTCCCATATTTTCTGTTCATTTTGTTCACTAATTTGTGGCTGCAACATTAGCACATCATCAAGTGACATGAAAGCGTATTCAAATTATCAGCAACACACATAAAAATCGCCATTAAAATTGACAATAAAGTTGTTGAAAACATTTTTTTATTACTTTTCTCAAAATAAAATAAAAAAAAAACAGAAACGAATAAAAGATCACTCAATTTGTTAAGCAGCCAAGAAAGAAGGAATTGCGCACTGTTGGTGGACGCGCTTGGGGAAAAGGCATTGGTATGGAAGCAAGAACATTTCAAAATAAAAATATGAATTGTAGGTACATAAGTATGTGTGTATGTATGTATGTATGTAAAACAAACAAGCGACATGCAATAAGTGTCATGTTGCTGCAGATGTTGCCGACACTCTTCGCGGAACGGCTGCGATGTTGCGTCGTACGGTGCTGGGGCAGCGAGGCGGCTGGCTGATCTCTTGGGAGCGGGCCACTTGAATTTATTTCCCATTTTTATTTCCGCATCTCTTAGCTCACTTATCACCAGTGTGTAGCATGTGTGTGCGGTTGTTCTTATCAGAGCGTTGCTTGTTGTAGCTGCGTTTCTCCGAAACCGCTTCAGTTGCTAATGCGATTCCAGTTTTATTTGTAAAAGTCATAAATTTTCAATAATTACAAAGGCATTCACAAAGAAATCGAAGATTGCTTTTATCAGCGAGTTAAAGTAAAAATAAATCCGCTTAAATTTTAAATGAAAAACAATCGAGTCCAAAGTTATCTGTGTGCATGCACTTAAAGTATAAACAGAACCCAAATGCTGAGTGAATTTCGTCGGACGGAGCGATGCTGTCGAGTAATATGCGCAGCAACATTTCGCCCAGTAAAACAGAACCGAAACGAAAAATTTCCAAAATTTTCCCATTCTGCTTCTTCCTGCTAATTATCTGCTAGAAAAGTGAAGAAACAAAGGAATTTTTCGATTGACAGGTCATTTTTTCAACGGCGGCAGCGGCCAAAATAAAAATAAAACTATTCTCGCCGAATTTTGTTAGGCGAACTTCGCCGTCGCGTTGGTTCGGTGCAATTTTGGCAGCAACCTTTATATCCGACGAAGTTCGCTCAGCGATTTGATTCGGTTTATACTTTAACTCGTCAGCCTAACAGAAGCGGCTCATTTCAGCTGCGGGGCGCAGAATGCTGCGACAACGGGGTCGCAAGGGCATCAGCGAATCTCGGCGTACAAGCGTTTAATTGACTTTATTGCTGTTGATATACGCGTTTAATATTTATTGGATTTTGCCTTTATTGTGATTTGAGTCGATTATGCTACAAATCCCGAAATCATATGCGACCATATCGCCAACTCTGGCAAACAATAATCCCCTCGGCGTGGCGCGGCTGCGACTATGAACGCAAGTTGTTGGATTTATGCTTTCTGTAATTTTTGGTGAGCTGACACGCACTTTGGAAACTAGAGGAAACATCTGCGCTCTGCGCTGAGGTATTCCATGAAGAAATGTATGTATGTCTGTAGATATGTATTTATACATAAATTTTGTGGCGTTGACTCGTTACCCCAGAACAACCACAATGGGGCAACACGCCGACCTATGAACGTTGGCTATATGCACGTTGCTGTGGTGTAGCGATCGCTCCTTCAGCCCACCATGGCGATCGTGAGATTCTTCCGCGTTCTCTGTTCCGTCTGTCTATCGCATATGCCACGACCGTTTGCCGCGATGTGTTTGGTCGATTTTTATTTCACTTGCACTTCAGTGGATATTTCCCTTGCAAGTTTTATTGCATATAAATTTATGAGTTTGGATCTTTCTTTCACTCACATCTTCCATTCTTCACATTTATCGTTTATCTGACTTTTGGTTGCCCCTTCGTTGTTTGTTCAGCCATTCGCTGTACTGCTTTGTATCTACTCGAAGAAAATAATAAAATTTGTTCACACCTTCGTGTGTTTATTATCATTGTTATGATTATTAAATTTCTTCTTTCTATCTTTTCCCCGTTACCAACGCAACATCGTGCTGCATTTTGTTTGGCAGTTCTCAGCGATGCCCAAGTCAAGGCGGCCATAAAATTTAAATTAAATGAAATCACAAATATGTATGTTAGTTACAAAACGAAACAAATGAATGCGAGTATCACAGAGTTCGTGTGGGAGGGGAGTGGGTACCATAACCCGTTTTGAACAATATACGTATGTATTCATATGTATGTATGTGCATGCCTATGTATGTATAAAATTGTGTCTACTCGAAGTAATTAAACTTACAACACTAACCGAATTTCAACCGCTTGTCACCCGTGATTGCCTTCTTTCACTCATTACTCATTTTTTTATTGAGTATATGTACTACATTAGAGTGGTCCAAAAACAATAAAGTCGGAATTTTAATGCTGCCACCCCCTAGGATTGTTCTGAACCGAAAAAAATATACTCCTGTATTTTATTTTGAAATCAAAAAATATTTAGGGAGTGCTCACAGCGCTCAAAGTTTTCCATATATTTTATATGGGAAAAAAACAACTTTTCGTATAAATTGTTTACAACTCTTGAAAATCAATATTTTTCGATCGCAAAACCCTGGTTCTCTTCAGGAGACTTCCAATTTTAATAGTTTATTTAACCATTTTTTAATAAGTATTAAAGATTTTTTATTGGTCCCCCATTGCATTTTATGGGGGCTTTGGAGGACCTATAAAATATAGTCACCATTAAAAAATGGTTTAAGAAACAATTGGGTATTATTTCCGGGAATCTCCTGAAGATAACTGATTTTCAAGAATTCTACACTATTTCTACGAAAAGTTGTTTTCCCCATATAAAGTACATGGAAAACGTTGAGCGCTTGAGCACTCCCTATTTTTTTTTTTCAAAATAAAAAATAGGGGTATATTCTGTTCGGTATAGAGCAATCCTAGGTGGTGGCGGCATTAAAAATCCGACCTTATTTTTTCACATGCATTTTTGGTTTACTTTAATGTGCATACGCACTTCTTTTCGTGCGTGTGCCACACTCTGTTTCTACGACAGGAAGCTGCACCGCAGAGTGCCGATATCGAATGCCATACCCGCACAAACTGACATACATACATATATGTTCATATGTTGGAAGGCCATCACCGCAATTCTCCACCGCGAACGGCGGCACTTCAGGTGTATCGAGCAGCGCGCATTGGCGCACCGTTTATGCCACAGCGGCTTTGCCACAGTTTAGCCGCAGCAGCTCGCATTTCACAAAGAACAAAGGTTAAGAAGACTCTTCAGCATTCTTCTCCTAAGGCAAAATGCAGTCTTTTATGAGTGTGTCATGCGTGCTGGGCGAACAAAAGGAGAAACTAAAATTACCCAGCGTGCGCACGCACAATAAAGGGGAGAGTGTTGGTGGTAGCGGGCTTCAACTCGAAAATTTATTTCCAAACATGTTAATGTTCCCTCCAATTTTAGTTAACATAAAAACTTAAATAACGTTACGTTAATTAATGTTGACTTCTTCGCTACATTTCATTGCATACGAAACGTTTTGTGTTTTGTTCATTTATGTATGTATGTATGTATGTACAACAACATGTGTTTCTGCGTGTCATTATACCTACATATTAGAGGGCTGCATGAATTCATTCAAAACGGCTTATGAATTATTCATATACATACAAAAAGAAAGGAATGAATTTGGTTTCACATTTTTTCGAATTTGAGTGAATACCTGGGCCCGAATCGTCACATACGATAGCGTACCACTCGTCACGTCAAAACACATTTTTCGGATTATGACATACATGAACGTACTCTTTGCCCCATTCAGCTTATACTGCCTGACGTATCACGTAATTTTCTTTCGTATCGATTTCGATCCGTGAACTTTTATGACTTGTTATGAAATTATGAAGCAAAATAGAAAAAAATAGTTACCACCTAATTCCTCAAGAAAAAAAAAAGTTCATCCCCCGAATCCCCACGTCAACTGGAATTCCCCACAAAAAACGGTCCTTTCCCCGATTCCCCACGCAAACTGAAATTCCCCGCAAATCGGGGAATTCCCCACGAGTTGGCTTCCCAGCTATGTACATTAGACTGATTAAAAAAAAGCGATTTTTCGAAATTTATATGCGATGCATCAAACGATCACCAATTTAACTAAAATTTTTCAGCAACATATTTTTTTTTCTTTCCAAGATTTTGATGCATCGCTCATAAATTAAAAAAAATCCCTTTTTTGAATCAGTCTAATGTGGGTAAGTGCTCAGACATTTCACTGAAGTGCCTTTCCTTGCTGTCCTAATTGGATCGGGTCCGCTCAGAATGAATGCTTTGACTTTGTATATTAACAAGTTTGTAGAGAGGCTCAAATTTTTTACGAAAATGAAGAATTGAAGCCTAGTCTAAAGGCCCAAACAGTACTGCGCAGGTTGACAAAAGTTACTTGATTAGCATTTCCTTAGCTGTGTGAGGTGAACAATTTCTCCATGCGTCCTGTCCAACTATTTGTTGATGCTTGGAATCAGGGTGCATCCCCTCCCAGCGCTTTTGCCACATGCGGAGAAAGAGTTGCATATATGTACTTGCTCCTATGATATCCAAAACGCTATTGGTCGAGCTTTTGTTTTTCTTTTTTTTCCATTTTATGGGAATAAACCCTGTTCCAGGTATAAGAGGGAAGATGTTCTTGAGTATGTGTGGATATGGATATCTATGAAAAGTGATTTTCGGCACCATGTAGGGTATACCGTCTGGGCCTGGGACTTCGCGATAGCTCACAATTTTCGTTGTTACGTGAAAATAGTGTTGGAACTATTTTGGTCAGCAGTTTTTCTAATTTTTCTTGGGAAGCTTTAGCGATTATTGACAACACTGCCTTATAGCTTAAACGAAATTGCAGCCATCCATAGTTTCTGGCGCTGGCACATCTTCGTAGCTGATTTGTTGCATGTGTGCGCAAGTATTTCGTTAATTTGAGGTTCCTTGTATACTAAACATTAACAGAAAACTACTAAATCCAAACTCTTTTTCTGTGAAATATTCATAAAAATGCCTGTGTGTTTGCCGCTAAGGAACAAGAATGGAGTCCAGCATTGAGTGTTGTCTGAGCTGCTTCGGCTGCTTCCATCAAGCGTGCAACGTTCGTTTTTGAATCAAACACCAATACAACAGCACATATTTACTACATAGACTCAAAAGCCTTTTAACCCTCTGACAGCAAAGCTCTGTTAATGTATGTTCCGCCCATAGTGCGACCAACATGAAATCACAATCTCTCGTTAGCCAGCTAAGACTTAAGCGGTTAGTTAGACTTGAATACAAACATCATCTTAATGCTTCGCTTCATTGTGTAAAGGCTTTATCTTGCGACTGCCTCTGGTCAATGGACACATATGTATGTATACAAGCTGGGCTTGCACCATTTGCCAAAGGGCTAACGTACAACCTTTTGTGGCCATTAATAAACGGATAAGCCACTTAAGAGGACATCATTGAGCAAACATCGCCCAGTTACATATTTGCAACTACAACAACAGACGTAGGACTACACTCTGTCTCCATTTGTTTCAGGGACAAAGTTCTTGAAAGTTATTAACCGCTATATACATTTTTTTTTCCTTTTTGAAATCGGTTTTCTGCTCAGTAGAAGACTTACGATATTTCCAACATATGTTGTCATTCATTTAGAATGTCTTCGCGGATTGCATTCCCAACCTCACGCTAACAGCATCTAACAGGGGAGCGGTGCATTCCACACTTTCTCCGGACTTCTTTAATTTTTTAATTGTACTTTTTTCACTTTAATTTTTATTGCTTATTTGTTTGGTTTCATTTCGTTTTGTAGTTGTAGGTGGAAGGGCAAAGCATAGTTTCACCTCTGTTCTTCCACAGATTTATTTATAAACATTCATGATTTATGATCAGATGCACTTGCCGCTCGCTGTTCAATGATACACTCTACGGAAGAGAAAAAAGAAGAAATTGAAGAGGCACACAATAAATAAACACAAGTGCTGCATTTAGGCAAAAAAGTCAAGAATTGCTCATAAATTTCTCATACTTGATTGGTTGGGTGAGGAGGCATCTCCACCAGACGCGCTAGCCTACGCACATACGCCTACCGCTCCAACCAGTCAATGCACAAATGTATCGGTCCATTCGCCAGCTGCAACTAGAAACCATATTCGAAAATATCAATACATAGTTAAACACTTAACTAGAAAAGCTGAGGCTGAAAGACGTGCGAGCCCACTAATGAGTGATAACTTTCTGCTTGGCGCAATTGGTCATCGCGTAGGGGGGTGGAGGAGGGGGGTGAGGGACGCTATGAACAAGTACAAGCAAGTACAAAGTGTTTGTCTAGACGCCAGACACAGCTTGCCATTTACAGTTGCTTAGCTGCTTGGATGGCAAAGTCGCTGGTTGATTGGTCGGCGGCTGCTGCGCTTGTTGCTCGAGTGCTTTGGGCTTGGCTGGATTCACCGAGTTAAGCTGCTGTACGTTTTGGGTTGGGTCTACCTCACTCAATAAGTGTGTGCCATTACAAGCGCGCGCTTAATCTTCTTGCGATTCTTTGCTTGATCCCGGTGGATTTGTGCAGTGTTGGGTCTGCGAGCACGCCGAGCAGCAGACAACTGCTGGGATTAGCATCGCGCGGGGAGAAGGTCTGGCAAAGACATGTGTTGGCTGCATAGTGAAATCAACAAATGCCAACTACAAACATACACTCAACATCTAAGTAGGAGAAACGAGCGAAAGGGGCAAACGGACCCACCTTGAAACGGTCAATTGCCATGCTCCACCTGAACGCGCCCACATGCCGACATCGCACTTGTTTGTGAATTTTTATTGCACAGTCGTGCAAGCGCTGAGTACCATGCACTTGTAAGAAAGCCCTTAATATGAACAGCCGAGCTTTTTCTCGTTCTTCGCATATGTACATTGCCGCGCCTCGATGCCTGTTGTCTGTGAGTTCGTTATGAGCTTAGTGCTGGCTGTGGCTATTCGCAGTGAATTCGTTTGCCACGAAATCCCCAAGGGCTTTTATGCGATCATGTAGCGGTCACCGTGAGTTGCCCGACAAAGCCGGCGTCCAATTATTAGAATGGACTTTGAGTTTGTGGTTCAGATTGGTCGGCGCATTGCGGATTTTCTTTTCTAACAGTTCGCTACGAACTTTGTTATGATTGCGCTGCCTTTAAAGTGGCCACTCGTGTTGCCGGCTTATCTCAACCTTTCTTTTATGACACCACGTTGCAGCTGCTGCCTTTTTCGTCTCCTCAGTGCAAACTATGTACGTGTTTCATTAAAGTAATTTCCCCCGTCGTCTATTGATTTCGCTTCATCATAAAATTAAATTCGAAAGGTATATCCCCGAAATGCGGCATAATCCACACCTCAATGCTCAACGCGGCTCAGCCAACAAGCGTTTCGATTACGGTGTGAATGGGAGTATTGGTGGTACAGCAATTGCCGACGTCATGCGACACAGAATTGCCTTAGCTTTTGAAGCTGTGTGCTTTGCCCTACACGTCCACGAGAACAGCTTTTTTTTTCAATATAAGACAATGACGCTGCACAAGTTTATGTGCCGATTTGTTGGCCTGCAACATGGGCGGGAATCGCCTTAGATACTCACAACTTTGTACGCGATTGGTTACATGTTTTGCGTTTTTTTGTTGTTTAAAAATTTCATGTAAATATTAAATATATATGTGGATGAGTACAACAGTGCTAAGAGATGTTATTCGAATTTCTATCTTTTTTTGTTAATTTTTATTTGGAAATGAAGTGGCTTTAAATTTTTCATTGCATATAGCTTAGAAGCTTTAAGTGTTTCTTCTAATAAATATTTATTCTTTATAATTCATTTATTTAAAGTTTCTGTTTTATTTAGCATCATACATACATATCGATGGTTCTCGGCAATAACGGCACAACTCTAAATACAAAAAAAAGAACACTGGCAAGTGTCTAATACCTTAAATCCTCTTCTGATCCATGTCTAATCCTTACTAAAGCACATATGTAATAAGGAATAGACATGGATTAGTGACATGAGCCACTGAACAGCAGTAAAGATTTTTTTTGTTTAATTTGGGTTAATATTTGGTTAAACAAATCATCGTTCGTTTTTACGATTTTTTGTAGAATTTCCATTTTGTAATTTACGGTTCGTATGTGAAGTCTCTAGTGAAGTTAAACTGGAAACAAATTTGTAGATCAACATAAACACATACGTATTGTTACGGATTAAATATTTATCGAAACATTTGAATGTCCACCTCACTTCGATCACTCGGTTGTTACATAAAGCACACAAAATGATCGCAAACTTGTTGTGAACCGTACAGCAACAACAGATCGCCTTCCTGAAACATATCGGCATACGCTGTTTTATTGCACTTTGCTTTCATTTTTTCACTCATAATTTGATTGCGCGGTCTTAAAGCTGTGTGTGTGTTTTCCGAACACGGGTGACGTATTTTCCAGTCTTTACCATTTCTTCTCGCGTGGGCACATTTTCCACCTCAGCTAGGTAGATATCCCATTTCTTCTGGTCATGACTTCAAGATTTTGGCAATCCACTCCTTCACCGATTCCATCGTGCTCTCCATCCGGACCAACTCATTGAGAATGTCAGCAATCCCCTATATATCAACTATCTGGACGGTTGTTGCTTTAGCAAAGGTCAACTTTACCACTACCACTGTCAAATCCGGGTCTCCCTGTTGACATTTCCATAGTGGTTCCAATTTTGACCCTTGGTTGGTATTATTTGTATTGATCTGGTAACATATATAATGACTTCCTTTACCTCAGCTACATTTCTTGCGTTGGCTTCCTTTCACGCCCATGATGTTTTTTGGGAGACTCATGAAGGTATCCAATGTCGCCACCACTGCCAATTTCAACTAAGGACGTACGGTCATGGGAATCTGATTCAAAATCTTTATTTCTGCCCGAAATATTGCCTTGCAGGTCAACCACGAGCACTGCCGCTTTTCTTCTTCTTCTTGGGTTGGAAATACGAGCCGCTCTTTCGGAACTGTTATATTAACATTTCCAGTTGAAACTACTGTCCCTTCAACTAGTTCAGCTCTGTGCTTGGACCTGATTGCGTCGTTGGACCTGGTGGAACATGAAATGAGCTATTATCGAATCAATGAAGCGAATTTCTACAGAGTCTGATCAGAGTTTTCGGAAGAATTTTGCAATTCCTTTTGGTATATAAGTTTCCAGTGCTCGGTACATAACGTAACCAATGCACTCATTAGCAACTACTTCTTGCGCGGTCGGCAATGGTTGGTTGAATTTCTGGCGCAGGTCCATAAACAACGAACCGGCTTTATTTACAATGCTTGAATTGGCTGTCTCAGCAACAATTTTCTTGTTTAAGTTTTTCGTTGTATTAAAGTTAGCTATATCAAGGTTTAACTACACAAATATACCTTTACTTAGATCCATACTTAACTAAACTCATAGATAATTATGAAATGTTTCACTACGTTTTAATAAAAAAAAAAAATCGAACTTTCTTAATCCAACTTTAATTTATAAGGTAATTGCTGAGTCACAATCTATGCTTAATTAAAGAGCCAATCGCAATTAGTTCGAAATAGGTACATTCATTAACTCAACATTCCACACAATGAACAATGCTGATAAATTCAATTAGGGTATTTTCGCAATCTAATCCCGATGTGATTCATATCCATTTTTTTTTTATTCTTCTTTAATAAATTTAACTCATCTTAAACGAAAGTTTAATATTTATTGGGACGGTATTGGATTGGCGCTGATTGGTGCTACGCTTTCGTGATGAGGCACAATTCGTGCCGCATTATATTGTCAGCAGCGCCGCATTCGTCTGTTGGCTAATGATCAGTTTGATTGAACGTTTCCAATACAATCGCATATTTTTGTATAAATAGGTGGACTGAAATTCCGACTGAGTTTGATTCGCTCGCTACATATGTACTTAATTTGTTTTATCTTTTTACAAATTTGGGCGTTGATTAGACTCGATTGTAATCTGGATATGTGTTGCGCACACTCACATTTATTCAAACGCTCACTTACTTACGCGAGCGGTAGGTGGTCGCAGCTGTAGCTGTGATTGTGGCGCGCCCTAATGAATGGAAATGGCTGGCTGCTTTAATTGTCTAGCCATACATCCGACTAGGTACATCAATCTATTCACGCAAACCACGCCAGACGGCGTTCGTAATGTTGGTTCAATGTTCATCGCTCAACATTCAGCTTACGAAATTCGATAAAGGAAATACGAGGAAAATAAGGCAACAAATACACACTCACATGGATTTTTTTTAAATTAAAATCTAACCTCAAATTTTAATTATCTTCTTTTCTAGGCCAAAAATGAATGGTGTTTAGTATTGTACTTTAGTTGTCGTAAGTGGAAGTGAAACGCGTTAGGAGACATTTCGATCGAGCTCGCAGCGAACATGTCGCTGCTGTTCTCGTCCAAGTGCGCGGAGCACGCGCTTCGGAAGCTAAGAACAATGTTTGCATTCCATTAAATCGGAGCGCGTTAATACGGGGAATGACATTCGCGTAAGCTTTAATTTACAGAACAACTCCGCGTGCACGCTGTGGTTCTATCTGCTGCGTCGGCGCCCGTAAATAATTAGTACTTCTGAAAGAAAAAAATAAAAAAAATTAAACGAAAATTAAATAAAAACATGAATTTTAAATCCAAAGTGCAACGCGTGCGAAAAACAAAGTCAACATACGCACATATTGCAGCGCGGCATAATTAACGCACACATTGGCGATTGCACGCTCATCCCGCGACGCAACGAAGTACACAGCTTGTCCCTTCGCTGGCGGGTGGCGTCGAGTTCGCGCATATTCCGCTTTTAATTACCACGAATTCGCGCAGAAGCAGCGATATTTATGCGAATTACATATTTTGCCGCGCAATAAGCGAGCAGTAAATTGTAAAACAAAACGACGAAGTAAACAAAAACAAAAGTTTAATTGTAATAAAAGGCGAATGTAAGCGTAAAGCAAAGCGCAGAACGCGTGAAAGCGAAACATTGGAAGATACATAGGTACTTTTGGCAAATGGCGAATTTTTAATTCAATTCGCCCTCTTCCCTGCACTTTTGCCATCAGTAACAATGAGAACCACGACAAAAAAAAAAGACAACAATAGTCACTGCGAAATAAATATAAACAAATAACGAAAATTAATTGAAATCGTTTTACATGCCACATTCGAGGCGGGTGCGCGCGTGATAAAACGAAAAGCCGAACAGTCCGCCAAGAATAGCAACAAAGAACACATAAAAGTACCAGATAAAAAGCAAGCCACAAAAGCGCCACAATGACTATGAAATCAATGAAATACTCCGATTGTGATACGATCATGGATGGCTATAATCCGGTGCCGCCTCCATTGCCGCGGCGCGTACCGCCCGTACGAAATATCTACGCCGAGCCATTTGCACACGAACCCAATCATTCAAGCAGGTACTTTTCAATTTATAAACGTTTTCTCTTTTCTGTTTTTGGTTTTTGTCTTTTAAATACTCTAGATTTTCGATACAAAAAGCAGTCACCAAAATGTGATTACGACAACGGTAAATGAACTTAAGATTAAGAGCCCCGCTGAACGCTAAAACCTCCGGAGAAATGTTTGCCTGTAAATAATAAAAGTAACGAGTTTTTATATTGACCTCACAACATAGCGGCTGAACTGAAAATATATAAAAAAAAAAAAATTCGAATATCTGCTGTAAATAAGAAACCTTCTTCTACTTTGGCTGTGTTCAGAAATGCATAAAGCCAAAACATCAGTCTCTTCTATCAAACATTTCACCTGTGTGGAATCTAATTTTTAACCAACTTCCTGATGAGTTGGAGACTTGAAATTTTAAACTTGGCTGAGCACCCGTTGACAATGCAATACGAAATATGAATTAATCCGCTACATAGCGCAAGGTGTTGAGATATTTGAAAACCCCGTACCAGAGTACGGCATGGATGGTTCATATTTAGAATTTAGAGGGTCTATTACTTAGAAAGTCTATTACTTAAATGGAAACAAATAGCTCCAGCGATTGGGTAGTGCGGGGGTCGATTTTTATTAATCACTTGCTTTAATTTTTTTTAATTATCTTATTTTCGCAACTAACTTCCAATTCGGCATTTAACCGTGGTGCGCCCATATTAGACATTTGCCTTCTTGTATAGCTACGGTGACCATCCGTTCTGTTTTTTGCAGGACCGTACTGTTTTTCAAATGTCGGTCCTGCGTAGTTTTTCAAACCTGAAAAACCTCAAAATGTACTGATTTTTTCCAAGTGTCCTGCATTTGTCCCGCATTTTATCGTTATTTTAAAATTATCGGACAATGGATGGATTTTTTTTAAAAAGTGTTTTTTAGTACTTTTCGTAGCTTTTGACGGATTTTTTGATGGAGACTAACAGAGCTCGGATTCACATTCAGGGCGTTGAATAACATAGGGATATAGAGGTTTATTTCAACATGCAGAAGCTTTTTTTTGTGAACCCGTGTTATCTTTATGCACACTGTCAGAAAGGTTTCGAAAAAGTGTTGTTTTTTTTATAGAGATTGTCCTCAAAGCAAATAGTCGCTTATCTTTTTGTTGTCGATCACCCTTCGTACGATTTTTGTCAGTTTAACATTCACCATTCGTGAATATTTGAATAATTTTTGCGAACGTCTTTTATCATTCACAATCTTTCGAACACAAAATTTGCGTTGCGAATAAATTTCACTAGAATAAGGTAAAAAATAATTTCCACGAATTTCCACCTTGCGATGAGTCACAGACACACTCTCACTTCTAATTTCCAACCCCAAATTCGATAGTAAAAAATATGCGACTCTGCATGCCACAATCGTTGCACCAACAATTTATTACTCCACAAATGCCGCAGCGTGTTGCAAGTAGCAAAAAATGTACTCAGGCGAATGCGAAATGTTTGTTGATAAAAATCTTGTCATAAATATTTTGTAAAACTCTATGCTCAACTACACACGCACCCTGGCATGAATTTGGTTTATGTATTGCAGTTTAGTTGTAGTTTACAACAACAACAACAAACCGTCGGGGAGCGCAACCAGCCAAACTAATTGAAATTTATGCAATTCAACTGGGGCGAACATAAAACATGTCAAGCCCAGCGAAAGCGCCGCCTAACAAAAACTAAAAGCGGCGCAAAGTGCCGCAGAAATACCGAAAAATGCACACATTTATCGCAAGTGCAAGTATGCGCAAGTGTGTATGTATGTATTTGTGTGTGTCCAGTAAGAGAAATTGTGGGTTTCGAACTGTGAGTGGCGGGCACGGCGCAACGTCTTTGAAGCACGCGCGGAAGCCATAAAACGCCGACGAAGTGAAAACGAAGGGCTAGCGCGGTCATGGTGACTGCCAATGCGCAATGTGCAACGCTTAGCGTGCAGTTGGGCTGCGGAGGCGAGTGAAGCGTAATTAAGAGGGCGAAAAATTCGCTGCGCCGACGATTTTGCCTTTTCAATGCGTTCGGCAAAAAGCGCACCGCGCGCACAAAAAGCATTCTAATCGAACTGCAGTGCCGCATTTGTGCTCGCAAATGTTCTTTAATGCCACAGTGGTGCCGCGCTATTGAAGGTGAATTAAACTTTCGCTTTGCATCGCAAAAAGTCGCCGCCGCGGCTGCCGAAACCATCAAAGCCTTCAACAAGTTAAGGCGCACTCAATAAAGGCACCCTCGTACAGAAGGGGCACAAACAAAGTGATCGACACTTGCAACACAGCTGTTGGCAGCAGCGCGTCGTTGCAGGACACTGGCAGTCGCAATTTGTTCGCACCTGGAAGCGCTGTGGCACAAAAGTAAAAAACATTCATACACACTTGCATATTATGTATGTATGTATGTATGTATGTATGTACATATGTATATGGGCCAACGGAAAGAGAGTCAAAGAAGTTAAGCGGATACCTTTGAGTGTATGAGGGTGCAGGACAAAAATGCAACCCACAGCAACAGGAAAACAACAACATTCAAAGGGATTACGTTTTCTACCCGACTTGTCAAGGGTTTCGACGCGGCTCAGTTTCGTTCTCGATTTCGGACTCATGGCCTACGGGCATTGCGGGGTGAACGGGTGCGTGTGTGTGTGAGTGTCGATTGTGGCTGTGGTTGTGTGTTAAATAGGGCACGTGTTCCCGTTACGCGCACCGTTTCGACAGTTAACTGAGCTAAATGAAAGTTTATAGGAAGCGCGTGCGCTGGCCAACCGACCGGTCCGAGGGAAAGGGGAATAAGCTGAAAGACATACAATGAAGGCAAAAAGAAAAGAGGAATGAAGTGGAGTGGAGAGCTGTGCCCGCAAGAAAGGTAACCAACCGACCAACCAACCACTCGTATCGCAGGATAACGAGCGCATAAGCAATACAGCAAATTAGCACTGCTCAGAGCCATAAAAAAAGCTAACAACAAATGAGTTTAAATGTATGTATGTATGTATGTACACACAAAAACAAACATAATAATAGCAGCTTAACAATGGCAACATATTACAATATTAGCGTCTATTAGGGAAATCCTTTCGGCTATAGTTGTACAAGAACACGTTTCGGTGATGCGTAAACGAGCCATGTACTCTAACACACATGCACACTATACATACACAACAACATTAAAACTAATGGCAAGAAAATGAAAAAAAACGAAACGAAAAAATGGAAAATAAAGTACAGAAAAATGATGCCGTTGCGCCATTGAACCTGAATGCCATTAAAGGATATTTAAGGATATTATGTAAATTGGTGAATTTATTTGCTGCTGTTCAAATAAACGAAGAAGCCCCAAATGTGCTTCTACATACATACGTTCACACATAAGTGGATATGTATGTACATATGTATGTACGTATGTATGTGATTTCAGTTTAGATAACTTACATACATACATATGTAAGTATCGACGCACGATGAATGAAAATTACAGCAGATGATACACATACATACAAGCATATTGAATATATGTAGGTAAGTAAGTACATATGAGGAGTTCCATAACAAAAGGCAATAATTCCACTTAAACAGTTTGTAGATAATTGAGAAAAATTGACCAGGGCCGGCAGGGACCGAAAATAACCATTAAATGCCAAGATTCCTATTTTAAGATCATTGCAAAATTGTTATTTTTTCTTTTTAATGAAGAATAGCCGCTAAAATAGATTTATATTTGCCCGACCAAATCGTTATTTTGCGCTTTTAGTTGTTCTGTCAATTTTGACCCTTATAAGGAGGCTGCATTTTTATGAGCGTTTTAAAAAAAATTAAAGCCTAAAATAACCGTTATGGTATGATCGAAAAAGTCGATTAAGCTTGGTAGGAATCCAATTTTAATGGCCAAATTATGATTTTTGTTAAAAAGATTTCTGGTTTGGTTTTTATACAAAACAAAAAAAATTATAATAAGTGGCAAACTACGAAAAAAAGCACTTTTTGATAACCAAAATGGAAAAAAATATAAATTAGAATATCAGGTCCATTCCGTCATATTGGAAAAATTTGTGAATAAGATTTCTCAGCAGCGAATATTTTCTCTTATATGCTTCATCAACATCTCGTTCCCGTAAATTTCTTTTAACCCTTAATTCTTCACAGACTGCCTTCGTTCTTCGTCTGAACCATAACTTTCGTTCACAACAAAATATTTCCATTAAATTTTCACCTTTATAAAATCGGCGAAGCACGTATAGTTTACTTATAAAGAGGTTTAAGCGGCAGAGTGAATGTGCTCCTACTGCGACCACTGTAGGCCTAAACTTCTCTCGTTCCCATGGAACGAAAGACTAAAATATATAAAGGTGCCTCAGAGATCGTTTGAACCTTGCTAGACTAAAGTAATGTCTGCGGCGCTTCCTACTTTCCCCTTTGACAGATAGATTTGAAACTGGAATTTTTTTAAATAATATACTTTGCTACACAATGATATACTACACGTGCGACAGTAAATTTTACACATAAAAAATTGTATACATATATTCGCGAAACCATGTGCCAAATACAGTTTTTCACTCTGATGGCAGGAATTTTTTTGAAGGACTTTCAAATTTGAAAAATATAATTACTTCAAAAAATTATTGAAAAAATTCAGTGTAATTTATAAAAACAGTATTACTATCAAATTAAAGAGAAAATTCCGTAGAAATAAGGCCGATTAAATTTTTGAGTGCATAAGGACGATTATTTATTGAAAATGTCATTTTCACATTTTATCATTGGATATCCTCGAAATTTTATAATAATTATATTCGAAAAAATTATATGCTAAGGACTAATATGACCTCGACCACATCCCCGAATTTCGTCCTTCTAACTTTATTCGCTTAAAAAAATAAAACTAATTAAAAGGACATTTTCAATACCTATTCGTTCTTGTGAACCAAAATATTTTAGCTTTTTTTAATTCTAGAGAATTTTTAAATAACTTCTGGAATTAATCATGCCATAAAGGACTTTGTAGTTTAGTCCTTTAAAAAAAAATCCAGACGTCAGAAAGAAAAACTAAAAACGCAGTTTTCCTATATTTGGCTCACAGTTTCGCGAGTATATTGATTGCTTCATGTGTTTCGAAAGTTTTGTGTTTTTGTCGCACGGTGCTAAATATCTCTGGGAATTAGGAAACTACTTTCACTTCACTTTACAGAATTTGCCTGATAGACGTTCACATACCTTTAATGCTCTTGTAACTTTGTTTGTGATTACGTTTATGGCGCTGATGTTTGGGCCTATTGGTGTTGGACCGACCTTCTGAATCATATCCTCCTGAAAAATATCCTGTCCGTCCGCATAGTCCTCGTAGCGGATTCGAATATATGTACGTAGTTAGACTTTACTTCACAGGATCATTTGATAGATTACCTCAAAATTTTAGTCAAAATAAACCAAAATTGTGGCAGCATAGAATAAAATAAGAATATTTTTTTGTATATAGTATATACCCGCCTGCACATCTTATTCCGTGTGGACCCAGTCGATGCGCATGCTTAGCAATTGAACGTGCGGATAACGTTGTCCCAGCTGAGAAGGCCCTCAGAGCGCCAAAAATAGTTTAAAAATATTCACAAATTCCCAGCAAAGGCCGACGACAAATTGCCTTTGAATGGGGTTCAATCAAAATGTCAATTAAGACGGACAACGCACATCCTTTCAAGCGCATAATCAAATTCCCAAAAAAAGTGGACAATAAAAGCAAAACAGCGGATGGCAATTAAAAGACAATTAAATTCTCGGGAAGCAGCTAAGCGTCCTAAAAAAAAAAACACAAAAAAACGATCGCTGCGATTTTGTCGTGAGAATCTTCGGTGGGCCGGAGATTTGCTCACAACTCTGGACTTGAAGCAGGCACGACCAGCGATGGTGGCATGCATCATGCATGCATAATACGCAGAGATACATACATACGTACATATGTACATAAATACATACGTACATAAATTAATGAGTAACTTCCCGCTGACAGACGACATCACCACGTCCAACCTTTAACGAGCATTGGCTGCCTCACTTTCTTAGAACTTTCTACGTGCCACAACGCGCTGCAAACGAGCATTTAAATGACAAATAAAATTTTACTAAAACGACAAACAAAAATTAAATCCGAAGGCATGAAGCCAGTAAGTAACAAAGAAGCACAATCAGCATAAACAGGGGCCAAGCAAAGGGCGTCGTCGCTGAATGCAGGGCCGCATCTGGCACATAATTACGCTTGTCCGCTCACTGAACGGGCTGCTTCTCGGCGGCACGGCGCAGTGGGCTTGTGGCGGTGTGGCGGGAAGCTAACATATTTTTACGAGCTTATGGCCTGAAAATATCTATTAATTTTTTTTTAGTGAACATTTTCGGATTGCATACATAATAAACAAATGACAGTTGGAGTTCAGATGCCATAAAAAAGCGCAGCGCGCTGTATGCGGCAAGCGGGCACCGGAGCACGGAATTCCTGTTTAATATGAAATGTAAAAGAACTACAACATGTTGAACATTTATAAATGAAAATACAAATGAAACCTGAACCTCGTAAAAAGGCAATTCCTAAAAATATATGTAGAAACGGTGGAACAGAAAGTGGCAACAAGGAAATTGGGGGCAGAAGTGAGGACGGGCAGACATGTCAAACAGCAGGCGAGATGTCACTCTACTGTCACATGGCGCTGTCACCGGTCATCGCCTGCAGGCAAGCAGCCACACGGCAAGTTTTCGTGGCAGCGGTGGCAAAGCGTGGGCTTAATAATGGCAGCGGCGTTGGCGACGTTTTCAACACGTGCTTTGGGGTCAGCTTAATCCCAAATTAGGGCTGCAGTTAATTACATATTGCCTTGGACTTATTCGGATTTTAGAGACTGAGTCGTCTTTGTGTTAAGATTTTTAATTATTTTCACAAATACTTCCCAGCGGGGGAGCTGAAGTTTTTCTCAGCATAAAAAACTTAACCAAACGCCTGACTGAAAAACAGTAATTCATTTACATATGAAGCCGGCATGGCCGTGGCTGTGCGAGAATGCAAACATTCACAATTCAATTAAAATTTCTGAAAAGTATCGAGCTTGGCCGGGCATTGTGTCGCCCAGCATGCAACGCCACGAACGCCAACGTCAAAGCCGTCGCTGGAAACTGGGACAGTGCGACTGACATGTCAGCGCCATATTTGTAACCGATTGCCAGCGCCTCCGCATGGCTGTGGAGCTGCATACATACTCGTACATTTATGATAGCTGCATTTAATTGTCAATTTGATAAATCAACCGTTGCCGCATTTCCCAATAATTCCGGCATGTTCACACACCTCAGGTCCCGCAATCAATCGCCTTTAACGCCATGCAACGACGCATCTGTTGCGCTCAGCTGCACCCGGTACGCATAAGCGATGCAATCAAGTGGAAACTGCGCTTTTCTTGGCTTATTTCTTTACATTGCACTACATACATACATACAATATACATACGTACATACATACTTATTTGTAAGTTTTTTTTATTATTTTTATTTATATTTTTTCTTAACGACCAGCTCAAGTGTGTTTAATTAGCATACGAGCTGAGCGAGCTGAGCCCAACTGCCGTCCATGGCTGCCACGCTTGAGTGCGTGGAAAATAAGGGCTAAAAAATGTTGAATGTTGCCTGATTTTTTTTTGTTTCATACATTTATTGGATTTTAATTTAAATGGTTATTTGAAATACTTTTTTTTCTTCCTGTGCTCACGAACTGTGATATTGCTAAACTAGATTTCATAAGCTAGGGTAGTTCAAAGGAGTCTCATTTTCGTTGTAGGAGTTTCATGTATTGTGGAACGATTAGCCGTCATTAATTGTAAAATATGGTTTGGAGACAAACCGGTTTCGGCGTTGTGCCATCTTCAGTGTAATTTTTCATTCTGAATAGTTTCTGTTTGCCTGTCACTATCTAAAGATACGTCTTAGCTATATTATTTTGTAGTCTAGTTATTTTCTTCCTCTTAAAACACATCAATCATCTATCAGTTGGGGTGTTTATTTGCTCGTTTATTATTTTTCCTTAGAAATTATTATTTTTTATATCTCCATATTCTCTAATACTTTTAGGAGTTGTCCTTTACGCTGTAATGGGGAGCTTTGGCTGTCTATTCTATTTTTATTGGCGTACATTTGTTTTTTGCCATACAATTTGCTAGATTCGATTCCAGTGTGGTAGCTGGTTTTAGCCTTTATTGCTGTAGTCCCTTATATG
>NW_016158471.1:28953-55220 GCF_001687245.7 Rhagoletis zephyria
ATTGTTCGTTCGCTCAACTGATAGGTTCATTCATCCGAAAATGGTTCGGCTCATAAAAAGGGGCAATGCAACGAAGTGAGGGCAATGCATGTGTGAGTGTGCGTAGCAATGCAAGTGGAATCGGGATGCCTGTCGGCGGCTGTGAGAAGAGGCTATGCGGCTTTACTCGGTTTATTTATCTACCTGAAAAATATGGAACTTTTTGTTAACTAAGTAACATATGCATGGATGTATTAATGTACGTACGTGCGGTACGCTGCTTCTGGCATCAATACAAGTGCTGCTCGCACGTATGAAGGTACATACCATACACATTGTGGCTGTTGCGGTTCTCTGGTTGCATAAAAACAGAAAATAATTTCGTAGAAATGTGCCAACCAGCTAAGATTAGGTCGCCACAATGCAACACTAAGTGCATGAAAAGAAGCAGGAATGGCGATGCTATGTATGTATTTATAGGTATATTTATGAATGCACTGCTATTTTGTTGTAACATTTATTTAAATTGTTTAACGAAGTGGCATGATCGGAAACTGCAGGCATTATTTTCTTTTTTTTGTGACACGACGGGCGCGAAATATTATAGGTTATTAGCATGGACCGGGAGTTCTATCCGGGTTTTTAATGTTTTACCAGTAGTATCTGTAAAATTTATGCTGGATTTCCACTAGGCATTAAATGGGAAAAATGACAAATGACAGAGGTGGGCATTAAAAATAATCGTGTCATTACGTTAAAAGAAGTCATTAAGATCATTTCCACATGGCATTTTTTTAAATTGCATACATTTTTTTGTCTTTTCAATGCCTGGTGGAAATTCGGCATTAGATCAATCGTAACGACAACTATTTTTCCATTATGTTTGAGGTCTGGTGTTATTTTTCGTTTTAGATGTACGTTTATCTAAAGTGTGCCAAGTATTATTCACGAAATACTTGTATTTACTTGAAAGTCTATTCTTAATAATAGTGAGTGTATATATTTTTGCAACTGTTAACATCGAAAAGCGGATACTTTTCCGAGGGAAGACAATTAAATATGTATTTTGAGTAGACCTAAAGGTTTCAGCTTCCAAAAAATGAGAACACAACTCCAAGTATTTCTTCATAGGTGGACCTCTGGTAAAACTCATGTACATACATACATACATATCGTTGTTTAAAGTACAAAACCGCGTAACTGACATTGGCTGCTTCAGTACTATTTTCTTTCTTAAGCAAAGCAAAGAGCAAGCATAGCTCTGGAGTGCCAGTCGAGAGATTCAAGGTTCGAGTCGCAGAGCAGAAAGTTTTTGTTTATTATTTTTTTTATTGTAAATTTTTATGTAATATTTAAAAAAATGTATCTCATTTATTTTGTATGGTATTTGAGTATTTATTTTACTATACATACAATTATTTTTACAATTTGAGCGTGTGTGAATCGGTAACAAAGTTCGCGGCAAATAAATTTTTGACAACTATGAGGTGAATAAAATTTCTGGAGCTCACGAGGCTAGTGAAATTTTTGACAAATGCATAGAAAATTTTGACAATCGCAAAGGTTGTTGATGTGGGTAATTTTTCGTTAAATAAAGNTATGTAATATTTAAAAAAATGTATCTCATTTATTTTGTATGGTATTTGAGTATTTATTTTACTATACATACAATTATTTTTACAATTTGAGCGTGTGTGAATCGGTAACAAAGTTCGCGGCAAATAAATTTTTGACAACTATGAGGTGAATAAAATTTCTGGAGCTCACGAGGCTAGTGAAATTTTTGACAAATGCATAGAAAATTTTGACAATCGCAAAGGTTGTTGATGTGGGTAATTTTTCGTTAAATAAAGGCTTAAATTGATGAATTGCAATCAACGATGGTAGATGTTTTCTTAAAATATTAATTTCACTTCAATTTGTAATTTTTATTCCCCATAAATCTGCGGTTATCAAAAATTTACTGCTGTCAAAAAATATTTAATTTCACACAGCAGATTGGCAAAACTGTCTCACCATAGTAAAACTATTATTCAACAGCTTTCCCCATAGAACTTTGTTACCGATTCACACACGCCCTTTGTAATTTATATTTGAATTGAAATAATTGACTTACCTTACTCTAGCTACCTCCAGCCGGACTCGAATTATGGAAAAACTTCTCAAATTAAGTAAATTTTTCGTAATATTAAGGAATAACAGCAACTCTAATGGCGTTTTCGTTTCTACCGAAAAACGTTACCTTTTCATTGCTCTCTCAGCAAAAACACTAAGAACCCGCCAATCAAAAGGCAAAATTGTTTGTAGAAACGAAAACGCCACAGATAAGGAAACTGGTTTCTTATTTTAAGGAAATGCATTTTCTGAGTCATAAACTTTTAAGCTTTAAAATATTTTTGGCGGAAGGTGCAAAACTTAATTTTATTACCAAACTAATTAGTATTTTGTCTAAGCGCCATTGCACCAGCCAAAGGAACGCAAATACGCGTTATAGCAATAATTTTGCAGTGGTTTAGTAGCAGATGGCCGCAAATGCGCTTTTTCCGCGAATTTCGTGAAAAATCCAAAACTGGTTTATCAAAAGCAAAACGACGCGCAAATTTCCCCCCAGCGCCGATTAGACGATTAAGCTGAGGAGTTTGATTTGCTGGAAGCGAATGCAATAACAATGGACTAAAGGGCTCAATGTCAGCAAGCGTCGAGAAGCGACTCGTATTTCGTGGACTTTTTTGCTGCACATAAACGTGCGTAACAATGGACGGCTTTGAGGGATTAGTCCCAAATGCCCACAATACATCTCTGTATCAAATCAGTAAAATGTCAATCTAGCAAAATATTTCAAATATTATAATCATTATTTTTTCAACGATTGCTTGTTTATTTATTTATTTTTGCCGGGTGTTTGCAATGGCCGCTGCTATCGTTCATACTCTAATAATAAAGTTACGGTGGTAGTTGCTGTTGCTGGTGGTGGTGGTGGTTGGACCGAGCAAACAAACCCAAACTGTTCGCCGTTTCGGCTTCGCCCTGGCAGTTTTCTAATCTAATTTGTGTCTGCAATTTAATATATCATTTCAGTGTACGCACACGCCCACTTATTGTACGCCTTCTTCATACGCCACCCTTCGGCCAACTCTCTTGGCACACACTGTCTGGAAATGCTGAAAAAAATATTAAAAACATATAGCGAGGAAATTATTATGAACTTCGATATTGCGAATCTTCTGCGCGGCATGCCATACCCTTCATATTCGAAGATTGCAATGGCAATGGCAATGTGTCTAAACATCTATCGATTTCGCCCGAGGGCCACTCACCCCAAAGGGGGCTTTTCCTCATGTTCCCTCTCCGTAGCCCTCAGTGTCTGCAGTATCGCAACATACTTGTACCAGTTTGTGTTGTTTTTCATGCTGTCACCGTTGTTGTTGCTGATTATGTTGCCTAAACGAATTTGAAATGTTTCTCGCAATTGCTGGGCAAACACGCTGCGCTCTTGTTGCACATATTTTTTTTTTTTTTGGTTGGGAAATACCACTCGCTGTGTTTGGAATTGATTTTCTTTAAGTAAATAAATATGGAAGCCGACGAGCTTGTCATTGCCATTATTAGCTTAGCCGATTTTAATTGAATTGAGCTGCAATGGAGGGTGCGTCTACAGATCGACTTTCATGATAGGGGATGTATTTTTTTCATATAATCTTGCGCCTGTATTAGGGGTATTCTCGAAATCTTGCAAAGCTGTTGCACGTTGCACGTATTGCACGGGTGGCATAACTTGCAAACACACAACAACAAGATACATAGGAAACAATATTTCCTATCACTGAAAAATATCCAATGTCGATGTCCATGTATATATTTTGCAAAAAAAAGCATAGCAAAATAAATGCGACCCTGTGCTAATTGTTTAGTTGTTGAAATTGCTACATATTTCTCTAATTTCGCTCACTTCTTTTGTTTTTGTTTTGCTGTATCTTGTTATTGTATTTGAATCAGAATTTGATACAGAATTTCGCTGCTTGCTACTATTTTGCAATGGGAGGCTCTCGTACTCTTGCAAGTTTGGAATAGTATTCATGCATTCCATACAATCCGTGCTACATGCAAGACTTCGAGAATACCCCTAATGTTCATACGTATTGTATAGTATAGAGTGAGAGAATAGTCAATTTAATTTCTAAATGGTGGTTGACACTCTTATCCCTCTCCGTTAGTTGTGATGCCAGTGCGCCCTCAGTCCAAAGTCCAAGTCCATGTTCAGTCAAGGGTGGTTACCTCTGCATTTGATGTAACTAACTTGTAAATAACTACTTTTTGACACAAAATATCAATAGGAAAAACAAAATATTTTTTTTTTGAATTTCTTTTTTTTTTAATTTTTTTATTTATTTTATTACATTTCATATTTGTCTACATATCTACTATAGGTGGTCCCATCTTCGAACTCCGTCAAACATAGCTTCAAAATGATAATATGAAATTTCGATCTTCCTTTTATTTGTCCTCAATTCGAAAAAGTATTTGCGAAGTGCAGGATATTTAAATAAAAACGCGTTTAAAGAAAACAATCTCCTGCATTACTCCTACATTACTTGTCAACTAGTTTCAAGTTAGCTTTTTGTAACTAACTACAAGTTATATATTTTATAGAAATCCCGCAAAAAAGCTAACTACAAGTGGGTTATATTTTATCAATTGATAATTTTTTCTGCTGGGAGCCTACCTACATACGTATGTATGTGTATACAAAGCATTGAATGGCAGCCATGCGTAATAGCGAATTTACATGAGGCGATTTTTCAGGCGATTTTTAGTTGAAAGCAACAATCGCCTGGTGTAAACAGCTTTTCAACTAATCGCTTACAATGAAGTAGGTCGGCTCCCTACTTTCGTTCAACTTTTGGTTCAACTAATCGCCTGTGAAAGTTGAATCATGTAAATTCCCTATAAAATCCACTGGCTTTAGCGACCGCCACTTTGTCAATTTTAGAGTAAAGACAGAAGAACTGTCGGCAGGCAAAGCTAATCTGTTTATCCTTCCTCGTGTGGCGCCAGTCTTTTTATTAATTTGAAATTTCTTCCACCGAAAGCGACAAGTACTTCATTCACCCTCAACACAAATTGTCTAATCCAAATATTTAATGTTTTCATCATCAGCTAAATACTTCCTGTGCAAATAACTAAGGTAAATGGCAACATTCCGCTTAACCACGGCGGTACTCGCAAATACAACAAACGTAAAATCGCGCATTTTCTCTTTGATCATTGTCGCAACTTTGGTGTCTCGTTTAGCGTTTGGGTTGTACATTTTGCTCATTTGCCTATTTTTTCAATTTGTATTTTTGTTGTTGCGTGTTTACCATTTTTTTCCTGTTGGATCCCTGCGGGTGTTATTAGACGTGCGGGCGGTTTTTGCTAAAAATACAAAACAACCGGCAGAATTCACCATCAACGATGCAAAATAAAACAGATTTTCTATATCTCGCAGATTGTGGCCTTTGCACTTTCCTCCGTCAAAAGGCTTCATCTGCCACTTCCACTCTTTTTCTCCTTGCCCTTGGTTGCGAAAGCGAAAAAGGTGGTTTTCATACGGGCGCCGAGTGACAAATTGCGGGCGAGGGTAGCCAGGCGAGTAGAATTTTATGTATAAAACACCAAGCGAGGAATTACAAGGGGAAGAGCAGTCACTACCGCGGTTTGTTCATCCATGCACTCATCTTCAACGCCAAATGTGTGGTGCGTGTGGCGCCTTTTGCCGCTAAAAGGTTGTAACATTTTAAAGTTTCGCTTGTTATGAATTTTTTATGAAATATTTTTACGAGTACATACAAATACATTAACATATACATACGTATGTTGGAAACAACCTTTGAAGTACAATCAACCAGGTTGAAGATCAGGCTCGCCAGAAGCCCAACTGCGTCAGGTGAAGTGCGGAAGTGAAACGCTTCCGTCGTTCTGTGGGTATGCGCTCTCGGTGGTATTTTTAGACTTCTATTGTGTTGAGCAAAAATGTTGGATAAATACAAAATACGCCACGACGGAGAGACACCACATAGCCCAGCCCAAACGCCAGCAGAAGAGCCAACCAATTTTGTGTTTTTTAGGCAAAACAAATTTACATTATTTTCTTGTTTTTTTTTGTCTTGTCTACTAGACTGCTGCTAAACAATGTGGTGCGTGGCTGCTTTTGTTGCGGCGGTCTCACTGCGAATTCCGAAGCGGCACGAACACGCGGGCTTTACGCTGTGCAGCGCACTTTTAGGCGCTTTACCGTTTACCTTATTTAAAACATAAACGAATATTTAAATTGCTCAAAAAATATGACGTCGACAACAACAAACAAAGGAAGTCGACGTAGTGGCTGGTCCGATCTGTTCCATGTTGCAAAGAGACCGGCGGTTGCGGCTGACAGGCGTTCATCCCACTGTGCCAACGTCGACCTTTGACACTGCAGCAAACGGTATGGCGAGTGCCCTCTTCTGCGCTTCTTGCAACATAAATTTAGGCGCAATGCAGCACGCAAACGGTGCGCGGTGGCTTGAGTGAGCAATTTTGTAACTTTTCCACTTTGTTGCATGTCGACGGCCATTTTCTCTGTTTATTAGCCAAAGTTCGCTGCGCTTTCAGCTCTTACGCAAAATATATGAAGAACCTTTTTCGTGGGAGCGCACATGATTCAGCGTTTCCTTCCCACTTTTTTGGCTCTATGCAATTTTTTGTTTTTTTCCCGCCCCTGTCGAGGTTGCATTTATTTAATATTAAATTTAATATGTGTGCGTTTATGAGTAGTGGAGCCAGTAAACAAATTTACTAGCGCAGATTTTTTCGCTTTATGCTTCCGGGCTGTCGTCCTGTGCTCAGCCGATGGTTTGAGTATATTTTGTGCTGTGTGCAAAGGAGCGCAAAGCACTTGTACCTACCAAATATTCACACTCACACCCACACACAGACAAGCTGTATGCCAGATATTAAGTTTTTTTTTTGTGAAATTTTTGTGCGCTGCCACTCCCCAAGTTTTTTCGTCTCCCTTCTTTATGTATGCAAATGCGTGCAATCCGGCCGAATCTGGGCATGCGAACGAATGTTGGTTGGTGAGTGTGAGTGTGAGTGTGAGTGTGAGTGTGTTGTGTCTGTGTTTGCATTTCATAATTCGTTTATCTCAATAATGTTTGCATAACCGACAATGGCGCTACGTGTCGGTTGCTGTGAATGGCCGCTGCTGATGCCTCTGCAGATGATGCAGCTGATTAAAGTGCCGAGCAGGCCGAGTTCTTGCTGGCCACTGATGTAAAAGGACACAGTCTGTTTTGAAGGCCGCTGCCGGGGGTCCAGGGTACTGCAGCGGACGTCTGGACGATGCGTTGCTATCAAATTTATGCTGAATGTTGCTGGTGACATTGTCCGCATGTCCTTGTGTCGATTTCTTTCATTGCCGCTCCGTTCGTTCATGGGCCATGGCTCATATGTCGATGTGCACTTGTTCTCGCAGATAACGTCGCAAAGTGAATGACCAGCTGAAGTTTTATTTGCGCACTTTAAAACGCTTCGGACTAAAATGCTTGCTGTGACGCTTTTGTAGGGGTCTTCTTCTTTTTTTTGGAGTGTGCAAGTTTTGATTGCGCTTTAAGTAACTTTAAGTCGTCGATTGATTCACTGAAGCGCGGTGATGGTTAAGCAACTTCGCTAGCAGCCAAACTAACCACCGCTGGCAGGAACGCCAGGCAGCAGCGCAAGTCGAGCTTGAAAAGTTATCAATCGGGGAAATTGCTTTATACGAGTATCGAGTATTTACGCCAGCGCCGGTTGAGGTGCATTAGGCGGCATTGAACAGCGTGTGATGCCTGGAATTTATTTCGCGGCATCGAATACGAAACACTCACTAAAAGCAAAAATCAATAATCAGCGGCGACTGGCCGCAACACGCACCCAACCACACACTCTGTCAGGTGGAACCGCAAACACTCATGCACGGCAAACATTGGCGGAGTTTACATTTTGTCACGCGCAAACCGAAACGCAAAGTGTGCGCACATAATTGATTATCCTGGCGCTCGTCGACCACCCGCGCCCCCTTCCCCAGCCGTTCCACTTTAGTGCCAATATTTGTTAGTACACATAACAGTGACCCTTTGGCGGGTGCCTCCGTCCTAGGCGTTGCGGATACAATTTATACATATATGTTGAGCTTTGGCTGTGCGCCGTAGAACAGTTCTATTTACTTGTCGATTGGATGTAGCCTCACAGCCTCCGTGTCCTAGCCGAGTGCTGTTGTCCCCGAAGCATTCACTTAAATACATTTTGGCGGTAGGCATAGAAATAAATATATTGTGATTATTTATGCCGAATTCGATGAGCGGACATTACATATGTACATGTACATATCAGGCAAAACAATGGCACAGTGGACTTGCGGCGATGACACTGTTTTGGTGAAATGTCACGTTGATGAATGCAAAGCAACACACTCTGCTTCCACCTCCTTAATATTTTATCCTGCTGCGGTCGGTATGATTCATCTCCTAGTACATCTGTATACCCTGCGTTCTATATGAATTTAAGCAAGACAACCTGAACTGCGTTGTGAACTGGACTGCGAATTGCAGATTATTCGTCAAATTATTCTTAGGATCTAGTTGTTCCTGGAAAGCGAGCTAGGCTGGAAGCCAAAGGATAAGGATGGAATGCACAAGTTAAGGATAAGCATTGTGAAGCTGTTGGAGGTGGCGAAAAGAGCTTCCCTGATTGAAATAAGGGGAACACTTCAGTCGTTGCCACACTAGCGAATAGCGCAGCGCTAAACATTGTGAAATCTTCGGCGTCAGGGCAAGTGAGATTATTCACGGACGGATCAAAGTTGAATAAAAAACCACTTAAGAGGTGTCTTATGCGAGGAATGTAGCCGCTGTTTTGGCTGTGAAAATGCGATATACATCGATGGTGAGACAGCAATTAAGGCGCTTTGATCGTTGATGATGCGACAGAAAATTATGAGGGAGTATCCGTGATCCC
Source organism: Rhagoletis zephyria (assembly GCF_001687245.7). Classification (NCBI taxonomy): domain Eukaryota; kingdom Metazoa; phylum Arthropoda; class Insecta; order Diptera; family Tephritidae; genus Rhagoletis; species Rhagoletis zephyria. The sequence continues at coordinate 37,945 of NW_016158471.1, forward strand.
TTTCAATCAGAAGGTCAGCTCAGCGATATCTTAGCAAAAGCTTTAGAATGCAAGGCGGATAAGTCATTCTGGTTAAGAGTAGATCAATAATGGTCCAAACATCTCTTAAATTCAAACAAAGCGCACGTCTCGAGATTGGAGGTAGTGCGATTAGATTCCATGCGATAAGGTTAAACAGCGCCCCAAACTCTTAATCTAACAGTTAAGACGATGAGATGAAATCATCTCAGCATCTGCTCCTTGGCTGTCCAGCCAACAACTCAGTGGCAGCGGCAGTGAAAGTTTTTCGAAATCAGCTGTTTTTTAGAAAGTGTGGTGTCCAATGAAGCGACTCACAATACAGCAGTGGCAGCTGGCAGTACTGCTCAGTTTAGCCCAAATTCTAAATTCACTGCCACTGCCTTCATCGCGGCAAACTTCGCATGTCGAATTTGACATAAATGAAACGCAGTCAACTTCTGTTTATGTCACTGGCACCTAAAATGCAACAACAAAATGTAAAGAAACAAAAGGCAGTGTCAAAAAAAGCAGTCACTGACAACGCCGTATTGGGTTTGCTGCGACAGTGACTGCCAATATTAGCAGTAACAGCTGATAAGTATGTACATATGTCTTTTTGCTCGCGCTGCACCAACAGTCGCTGTGACCGAGCGAGCAAAGCACTGGAGCACTATTCGAGAGATCTGAGGTTCGAATCTTCGGGCTGTGGGTTTTTTTATTTTATCTTATTTAATTTTTTTTCTGTAATTTAGATTTCTTTTCAGTTTTAGATTTTGTGGTTTAAAAACTTTATGCAGAATGAGTTCAGCTCAATAAAAAAATTTCCAAACAACACCACTCTGTCAGTGTCAAAATTTCTCAATGTTTACAAATGCATCAATGGCTTGATTTGGCCTTAAGACCTCTTCGCTAGCTAGTTCTTTCGATTGGTCTTTCGACGACTATAATCTTCCTCAAGTATTTCTTTACTATTCTCCGTAATTTCGCTTTGCTCGTTAAATCATCGCCAACAATTCAAGACGAATGAGCTGCAAGGTGAATGACTACTTTCGTCACGTAGTATGCTTAAACACCTAAATATATGCAATGGAATTTATTAAATTCTATCCAACAGCTTAGCATCACCCGCTATGTAGTTTAAGAACTTTCCAGTACCCCTTCTTCCAAGGGTTGTGTGGCCAGCTGCTGCCACTTTTACTGATTCATGGGTTCTAATTTATTAATACCGTCGCGGTGTCCATGCCACCGGCCCCTGTGCTTTTCCCTACAAATATTCAGTACATGAATCGGTATGTGTGTGTTTTAGCTTTTCAGTTAGGCCGTTGCAAAAAGCCCGTACGTACGTGTTTAATGCCTGTGTGTGTTGTGACTTAAACCTGCACGAAGTTGGCAGTCCAAGTAAACAAATTTGCATATGTATGTTACCCTACGAGGCAGTACATTCTGCCACACACACACACACAAACTTCGGAGTTCAAGTCGGAACTTGTGTGGTGCCTACGGTTCAACTGAGCTCTCTGAGATGGGTGGCTAGCAGTTCATTTCGTTGCCACTCATCGTCGACGTATGACTTGTATGTGTCTGAATGCGTGTGTTGGTGATTTATTAACAACAAAACTCTAGATTTAAGCAATTTGAATTAAGTTGTTCGACCATAAAGCGAGTCTATGCCAGCGTTTTGATGTGGTCACAGGCCGAGCGAGGCCAGCTTTCTGCCCTCGTTGCCACGTTGGGCAGACTGCTTAAGTGAGTCGCTTAGCTGACAAGCGGCCAGAAGGAAGATGAAGGCAGGATGTGGTCAATACAAGTTGCAAAGCATTGACCCACACATATAAATATGTATACATACATACGTATATGCGAAAATGGGGGTGACGATCAAGTTGCCGAGCTCCTGTGTTCCTATGGCTGTGGTTGATGCGGCGATGAGCTGCACTTGTGCGATGGAGTTGACTGGAGTTTCGCAGGCGAAAGTTCGAGCTTTGATGTTGCGGTCGAGTCTCGAAGAGAGTGAATTTGGTTTAAACATGCCCGTGGGAATTTTGACCGCTCCACACGGAGAGCAAGAGACTGAAGTAATTGTATATGTATTTAATCAAAGTGGAAACGAGCGTCCCTTGAAAAGCGGGCGTATTAAATTCAGAATAAATAGCCGAGCGGAAACTAGTGCAGTGATGTCCGAAACTTATTTTTGAATTTGTTTAGATCACTTAGTATGTCCTGCGAATAGGTTGTTACCATTTTTGCGACCGTTATTCGAAATAATTATCAGCGCAAAATGTTCGCTGTGGCACTCTGTGGCAAATGCTTGGAAATTTATGGATGTGCCCAGGTCTTTGTGTGCTTCTTGTCGATGAGCGTAATCTCTGCTGTCGCGCCTAATACTATACACTGCATATTTCATACTACAAATCAGTGAAAAGTTGGTGCTTCGGCCAAAGTCCTCTGTGACAAATGCCTCGAAGCTGTAATAAATAAACTGAAAGTTCCGTGCCCAAACAACAACAAAGTGCCAACTTTTTGGCGCAGTTGTAACCTGCAGTACAGTGCAATACAACACAGGCAAATAAAAGCATTCAACGCAAACAAAATTAAAATAAATAAGTCGAAGAGAGCAGCTCCACTGAACTGTAATCGTGTGGCCGAGTGCCCGTAGGCGCACATCCGTTTAATGTTGCCGATAATATGGCGCGCAAAAGCAACAAAAAAGCAGCCATCGATAACAATGCAGGGCAACACTAACGGCGCAGATGCAACAATGGTGCGGAAAAAGCGCAAATAAAAACAACAATGGACAATGGAAATGGCGCTTGGCCAGATGGCGCACCACGCCGCCGGACGTTCGATTGGCGCTCCACCATGGGATGTTGCTGCGGTGGAGCGGGCGGGCGGGGAACTAGGGCGGCCGGGCTTTGTGCGCCCTATTGATTTATGTTTTTTAATTTAAAATTTCCGCTTTAGTTAACTCCCGCCATAATGGCCATTTTTACTTTGCACGCGCGTGCATACAATTGCTGCATAAAAAATTACACACACACGTACACGCTCGCGCACACTAACGCAAGTGCATGCATGTGTATGTGTGCTTTGTCAATAAAACAACGAAGCATCCGACGAATTTCCCAGCGCCCATAGCAATGGCAGCGCCATTTGTGTTTTGCATTTTCCCGGCTTTTCGCTGTTGTTGTTGGTGTTGTTTTTATGTATATGCAGTATTATGCAACAGGGCGCATCGCTCGCATTTTCAACTGCAAATATGCCTACAAATATAAGCACAAACGAGTACAACAAACATTGTAATGAGCACACCAACTCAACTGACTTTATACTCGTAAATAAATATTTATTAAATTTGTTTTCCATTTTCGTTTTTTTCTCGGCAGATTGGGTCCAATGCCGGGCGGGCATCAACAACAGATGGCGCAAAGTATGTCAACAGGCAACAATACGCTGGGTCACGGCGGCATCGACCGGGGCGGCGGAGTGCCCGGTGGCGGAGGTGGGCCAGGCATGAATGGACCGGGGGGACCGCATTGTCAGATGAGCGGCTCACAGCCGTTGGTAATGCCCGGGTTCCCGTTGCGTAACTCACACTCAGCGCATACACCGCACTACTCGCCCTATTCGCCATCCAGGTAAGTTGCCGCTTTACGTATTTTTATTTTTTGGTTTTTTTGTTTTTTATTTTTTATTTTGCAACGCAACGCAGTTAAGCTGGAAAGTAACCAGAAAAAATATCGCACGAACAGACGGTTATGTATTGAATGGGCGAAAATTCAAAAGTAAAGAGAATAGGACATACAAATTTAAAACTTTAAATGGCCTTTGTGTTAAAAGTACGAATAGCCGCTGAAATACTTATTTTTGATTCCACATTAAAATTAATATGACGAAGCTAGATTCTGCCTTAAACCAGTGTCACACGATTGGGAATTTGCCCAAAATTTGGTGTAAATCATATCCCAATCGTGTGAATGAACAAATATTTATTCTTTATTCCAATCACGGAAAATATTTTGTTGTTAAAAATTTTCAATAAAACGTCGCTGTATTGTGCCAATCGTGTGACTACAAACAAAATTGTCAAATCTGTCACGGAAAATCCGAGATGTTTTTTGAGGTTAGAAAAAATCCAGACGTGATGGAGAAAAACGAATTCGGATTCGTGTTCAGCGACCCCAAAAACATATAACAGACTAGGTTTGGTCAAAGGAACCTTTCATCGATTTTTTTTTTTGTGGGCCTGTGTTATTATTAAATATGCCAACAGAGCTTTCATATCGGCTAAACCAGTTTGAATTGAGACCAGTCCGGACTCAAATTCACCGAGAACTCCTAAACTCAACTAGAAGCTACAGTTACAACGGACCTTTGCGAACTTCCTAATCGCCGGGATTAATATGAGCACCACTGATGAGTTGTTCAAAGTCTGTGGCGAAGAGAAGGTCGAGCGTTTATGCCAGCTGTTAAGAGCGCTACGGTCGGCCGAAGTGAATTTTGTGCGAGGCCTAACGAAGTTTTATGTATTTGGATAGCAAAAGCAAGGGCGCTCACGAAGGCAATGAAAGGACCAAACGCTGAGGGATCTGCTTGACCTCGGGTTGAACAATTGACGGAATTTTGCTAGAGCTAGAGGAAGTTGGCGATAGGTCAGCCCAAGCAGCAGCAGAGGAAAAACCAGCTGTCTGGATATTGACGTTGATTTTGTAGTATAAACTGAAATTTGTCATTTTAGAGTAAAATGCAAACCAAAATTTCTTAGACTGCTCCATGTGTCTGTTCAATATGCCTTGAGCTTACTTTAGCTCATTATGAATATGCAGTTCCAGCAAGCCGTAGTTTTTATGGATAATCCTTTAACTTCTCCCGAAATAGAATGAAAACACTTACTTCCTTGCCCAAATGCCGTAGTTCGTGTTGAGATAAAGAATCTTGAATACTCCCATATATCTAATGATTTGCACTCTCCAATACGTTCCAAATTTCAAGAGCGATAAAAGAACACTTTACGATTTGTGTTTTAATTTTGAGTTTTGGCTCTTTGGAGGTGTGATCGTTTCTTTCATTCCTACTCTTTTCCAGAATTCTCTTTCTGCCTTTCTACGTGCAGCTTCGAAAATTTCCGGTAAGTCACAGATGGGCCGACACTTTAAAGCATTCGTTCCAAAATCAAAGAATGTCGTTTGCTTCCATGTCGAATTCGCTTGCAAGCAGGCAGATTACCAAAGTATCAACGCGCCACAAAATACAGTCATAAAAAGCAATAATTGTCGGAGGCTATGGCCAGCACGTGACGATGCATAAATTAGCGAGTTGAAGACAGCTGCCTGGCCAGCAGCAGCAAGTGGGTCACTTAAGTGTTCCCGTGTTCGATATATCTATCAATTTGCATTGTCCATTTTCCACTTGTAAGCCTGTTTGCATTGTTGTTCGAAGATCGTCGGAATTCCAAGTATTCCCGTTAACATAAAGGAGTTGCCAGCAAGCTGACTGCGAAGTGCTGTGATCGCTTGAGGCAAGCACTTAACGCTTCTTGCAACAGTGTGAAGGTACATATGTACGTGTGGTGGACCCGCTTAAGCACTACTTATGCCATTTGTTGCGGTGCTCAAACATGCCACCAAATAAATAACTTATTCGCCTGCCAATTTAGCAGTCTGTAATAAATTTGCCTATTTGCCGAAGCGGCAGCAGCAATTTGTGCCAGCCGCTGTTGATGCTGCAAGCCCATGTCAGAGCTACTAATTTGCATTTGAAATTACGATGCAAAAAATCGTAGAAAATTGTCAACACTTTCCGCTTATTGCCTGCTCGCGGGCACTGGAAGTTGCGATTGTGGCAAATGGGGCAAATGGCACTGGCATTTCACCGCTGTAAACATAAATTACAGAAACAACTGCGCCTAGAGCGAGAGCCCATCCCAGTAATTCAGTCAAATGACATGTGATGGAAAGCAGCCACAAATGGGCGAAGGTGAGGCGATGGGGCACTTAACGCTGTCTACAACTAATGGCCAATTTCCCGTTATGTCAATAGGAAAGCAAGCTGGAGCTAAAGTAGCAGCGACTTCAATAGCCTCAACTTGTAGGAAGCACCAACTAATTCCGATGCTGCATTCAGTCAGTGGTGAATAATGAAGAAGTTTCAATGCAGCGACCCACGCCACGCCACGCCAGGCGGCAGCGTGCCATTCAAATGCACAGTGCGGCACATAAATGAGGTGCGGCAGGGATGCGCATCGCGGCTTGCAGCGGCACGAAATTATTACGTTGCATTAATGTGTTGACAGTGCAAAGTTTTCCGCGTCGCGCATTTTTTATGTCGTCGCCGCCACCCTTCCATCCGGCGGCACCGCGCGCTCAGCTCCGTACAACGTCGCTTGCACCACTCGCATGGATGCGAACGTCAAGAGGTTGCAAATATGATGTGCAACATTTGAAAATGGTTGAAAGCTGCAAAGCAGCTTGTACGCCATGCCACCCACACGCGCGCGCATGCAACTCTGCTTGGAGACAAACTAACGTCGTGGCAAGACAAGGTAAATAGACAAAATGATGAAGTGTGAAAGCGCAACGTGAGTGCGTGCACATGGTGTGGCAAATGGCATAGATAGAGTTGCATGCTGGCTGTGAGGTGGAAAAGGCGTTTGAAAAGTAGTTGGCTGTCGCGTTGTGAGTGGCAGTTAATTGCCATTGGGTGGGTGGTGACAACGGTGGCAATTAATGTGGCAACTTAACGCTACGCAGTGAAGTGGCAGCGTGTAGTGCACCTACGCATTGAGGTATGAGCGGCATGTGATCGGAAGTGGTGGAAAGTTAATGGGATGCCGAAAATGACAGACATTTTAATTTTTAGCTGAGTTTTCTATAAAGGGAGCAATCATATCGTAAAGGATCTGATGGTGAGGAGAAAGTCTGTATGCATTGCGAAATTAGATTAGACCCAAATGGCATCCAAAACTATGGCATAGCAACCGTCTAGGCTTGGTTTGGATTTTTGATCAAAAGGACACAACTTTTTGAGATCCTTTAGTTGCTAAACTCGCAAATTGGAGAAGACTAAACTCTGCAGCAAATTCAAGTTTTTCTTAAATCAATCTTTAAAAGAAGCTGTGTCTCGAACACTGTTCTAAGAACTATCTTTAAAATGCGGATAAATTCAATACAGGTTCGCTTCTAGCCGCCTTGCTTGCTTGTTCGAAATATTATCTCTTTGTTTGCATGCCACTGACTCCATCTTCTTCCGTCTGTATTGCCTGCATGCATCTTAGTTTACTTTGTGCTCCGTTAAGTCCTTCTTAGTTGCGTAATAAAATTCTTTGCCGCTGTAAGCTGGCTGTCTCCGTCGTAAACAGAATCACCTTTGTGAATTGCTCTTTCAGCTCATCCAGTGAGTCAGTCATTCACTCATTCGCTTATTTATTGCGCTTTATGTCTACCATTTAAAGTTGATGTTTTTTGTTAATGTTGTTGTAGTTGTTGTTGACATTGGTATGGGTTACTTTGATTTGTTCGCTCGCTGCCGCATATTCGCCACTACTAATCCTGGCGTACGCGTATTTTTACAGCATTTTAAGCTCTAATTCCACATAAGCAGCAACTTAAGCTGGCGATTCGAGCGGAATCTGAAGCAGCATCAGAATAAGTAAAAGCAAAATTAAATCTGGATTCGTGCAGCTGATGCTGCTGCCAATGCCGATGGCGATGCTGCTGCTGTTGGGTTGCAGGTAATAACTCCAAACGCGCACGACATTTCAGTAACAGTTGCTGCGCCAACCGAACGCATTCTAATCCCGCTTACACCTTAAATATGGCAATTCTAGCTGATGTTCAGATTGTTGCTGTTGTGGCGATAGCTACCGCTCAAGAAATAGCTATTTATGCTGAAACTAAATTTGTGTTTGTAGATGCGCATCAGACGACGACTATTTGCTACCAATGTTGCACAATAAGCCAACATGCAATGTGTCGCAACATATGACAATATCTTTGAAAGTGTGTTTTTACGAAAAGTAAGATTTATTTAAGAATCTTACACAAAGACAAGGCAACAAGCAGTGGCTGCCGCCGAGTAGGAGAATAAAGCGGCGGAAAGCGGAGCATAATGTCAAATGTAGACCCTAAGCCGAGATCGTTAGCAATGCCATCCATTTGGCTAAGACATGGCAATAAGCATAATCAACATAAAAATACATTAAAGAGATACGTGCCACGCGCAACGCACAGTGCAACGTCGTCCCGCTCCACCGCTCCACCGCGCGCTTGTAAACGGTTCGCACGTACATGACAAATGCAACACACTTTCCGTGTTGCAACAACATAACTGCATGTTCTGGCAGCACTCCTCTGAAACACACACACGCACGTTAATAAAACTAAAGCATCACCTCGGCAGTTATAAATCGCTATGTGGCGCTGTGGCAAGCTTCTGCAGGGCGCGGCAATACCAACTGTTACCAGACGTCGATTACCCGTGGCAGCGCCGGTAGCACTGAGCTCCTTGCGAATCCCACTTTAATGTACGTTCGTGCCACATTTGCTGCATTTGTCAGCTGCATGCAAATGCAACGAGGTGTGAACGCAGTGTGAAGGATAAGAAGAATGGCTAGCGCTGCGTTCGAATCTGATCGCGTTGTTGTCGCCGCCGCTTCTTGTTGCGGTTGCGGTTGCTGTCGTTTTTGCAATGCGGTTTAACGCGCAAATGAGAAAATCCGCGTTGCACAAAAATGAAGTTAATAATGATTTGTAATACCGTGACATTGCAACATAGGTACAGCGGGTGACGGTGAGCACTGCAACAGCATTAAAAGTCGTAACGAACATAAAACGGTGGCCACAAAGCGTACGTGGGTGCTGGCTTCCTCATTTCTCATACTTTTCTACCAAGGGTTCATTTCATTTTCTCTTAATTTTTCTTTCCAGTTGATTTCGCTTAACTCGGCGGAGGAATAGTAATGAAATAGAATAGAAAAACAAAACCAATAAGATAGCCGTATAAAGTTTCTTCAAAAGGAATTATTCTTCTAGTTATCAAAAAGAAAAATTTTGTTAATAAAATTGTTAAGAAGTCCTTTTACTTTTTTGTAAGATTCTGATTTGGCACTTAGTGCCCTGACTTATGGCGTAGTTGCACCAGTAGCTCGACTCAAGTGCAGATAGGGCCTTATGCACCTGGTCTCCTGGTCTAGATGGACGATGAAACCTACGCATGTCGAATCGGAGGATTTTTTCACTAGGACGCCATCATCCTATTTAACGAGTTGTATAAGTATATTTGTGTCTACACCTTCGTGAGGCTTGCTCATATATTAGAACTTATAGTTAAACAAAATTTTGTAAAATAAGGAAATTTCCTATAATGCTTGTAATAATTTTTTAGATAGCTTAAATCACGTTAATATCACAAATACCCGTGCATTCCTTATTATAATGAAATTGTAGTCACTCTATGCTAGTACATCAATAGTTCATTGATCTTACTATAAACGTCAACGAAAGTACTGTATATTCGTGAAGTGAATAATCGAGATAAAACAAAAAAAAAATATTTAATTTTCATGTTGCCTGTAGTGGAATTCGAACCCTGACCCTCTCTGGATATCAACAAATTGTGAAAAGTATCTTTCAAATATTGAATTTCCATCAACACCGCAGCACGCGATTTGTACGGATGAACATGTACTATGTATGTATGTGTGAGTTATCACCCTGCAGAAAATCTGACTAGCTCAGAACTAGCGTAGAACTAGAGCTTTTGCCGACAGTTCTAGCTCTAGCTAAATTCCCAAGCAATGCTTTCAATTGTCCAGTTTTACACGGCGATGTCATTGGCGGTGGCAATTGCCGCCCAGTGCATTACTTTGCAACTAGTTTTTAACCGGTTCCGGACAGTTTCTTTTTTGTTTAAAGAAATCGTTTTTAAGATTAGATTTTTTGATAGTTTTTCCATTTTTTCTTTTCTTTTACAGATTCCATGTATCAATCACTCCTTATTATGATTTCACCATGAGCAAAGTTCTTCGCCTTCGCTTCGGAAATTGCTGTGAGCCCGGCCTTGTTGTTTATGACGACAAAGTCAATGTCACTCCAGCAGCATCGCGATTGTCCAAAACCTCGGTTGGTTTCGAATTAGTTTTGCGGGAATCCCAAAATGTAAGCCTGAAGTTCTAGATGCAGCTTCTCTTCATGCTGTCGAAAGTGGCTTCGAATTCAGCGTAGAGGTGGTGTGTGTTGATTTGCAGTCACACTGGTACATCCCAGTCAGTTGGTTCATAAAGAGACTGCATTTCCTGCAGGATCCTGTGATAGTCAGCACACTGGGCTTAACAGCATGCAACCAGTGCTCGACAATCTCTTCACCGCCGGCGTTGAAGAGTTCATCCGATGTTTCGTAGAATCCAGGCGCAATTTTGTTCTTTGGTCTAATTATTGTTCATTATTGCCGTTATCGGCTCTTCTTGCTCTAACTAGTGGAGGAAAGTAAGCATCCTCCCATATTAGCATATTAGCCTCTTAGGCTTAGGTTATGCGTCGTCAAACGCGCCCCGGTGCCGCTGTTCAAAATTGGTGAGAAGTGATCCCTCCATATTTAAAATGAACTCTGGTTATATGTTACCAGATTGCCGTCTTCGTATGTGAAAGGAACATAGTATAAAGATTTTTTTATTGTTTTTGGAAAAAGTTTCAAACGAATTTCACAATTTAAGAATTGACAGCAAGCCTCGTAGGCGCAAACGCTTAGTAAGTTACTCTGATATTTCAAGCTCTTAATATAATGGTCAAGTAATTTAAATTGCATTTTTAATTTACCAGTGGGAGCATCGTTACCAAAGTCTATTGACTGTGTTGAGAGATAATTAAAAGTAACGGCCAATGAAATCTTTTGATGCAACGGTCACACACAGCTGGAAATGGTTTTAAAGCTTTCAAAGCTTTTACCAACCAACCAACCCGGCACATTATTTTTAATCTAATTTTAATCACCACTACAACCGCAACTTAAACTAAAACTACACATAAACACAATTAAGATAATCACTACGAATTACCTCCAGGTCCTGAAACTCCAGCCAAGTCCGTCCTGCCTCTCTAAACACATCGGAAACGGCTAGAATATGTGTGACAACAGGTTTTATTTTGTTTATTTTTAATTTGCCTGTTGCTTTTGCCGCTTCGTTCCTATTATTTTAAACGGACTGTCGCTTATATATGGATATGTACATGTACATACATGCATTGGTACTTAAAAACTACTACATACATATACTTGTGGTCAGCTGATTAAGTCAAATCACATTTTGACTAGGTTTTGATATTTTTCTTTTGTTTATTTAATGTTTATATGTTTTAATAAAAGTTTAGCATATTAACTAACCAGCGCCACATAAATGCACATTTCAAACTTCAATTAATGCGGGAAAATTTATATGGATTTTTTATGCAATATTATTTTACCGATAAAGTAATTCAAATAAGCGGGTAAATCAATTAACCGGGGGACTATTAAGCGGGGAGTACTGTACTTAAATTTAATGAGCTATAAAGCTGCATACCTAAAATTTTTAAAAATTCTGAATTAAAAGTTTTAATTTTCGGGTACAAATGTTGAAGTTTGTTGAACTTCCATAATTTTTGTACACTGAGGGAAAAAATTTTAGAATCAAAAAAACGTGCTAAATTAAAAAAAATACGCATATGAAATTTTTTTTAATTTGAGTATACACATACGTTATAAAATATGTCGTTGTGAAGTGCACAGATGCTTTTTCGTAATTAAGAAGGAAACGAAAAAATTTAATTTTATGTTCCGTCTGATGGTAATTGAGGGTCTGGGTCCTCTTGGCAGCAACCAACAGCCATACATGTAAATGTGTTTTCAAATGTTGAGTTTGAATCAACATCACATCACTTGATTTAAATACGAACATTTTTAAACGGTAATCATTTTTATTCTTACAACGAGTAATTTTTTTCTAGTGTACGAAGTTGGCAATTCGGATTTATGTGACGCTGGTTAGGTAAAGTGCTAGACTTTTATAAAAAAATATAAACATTAAATAAAGTAAGAAAAAATAGCCAAAACTTGTCCAAATGTCAGTTGACTTAATCAGCTGACCACAAGGGTATGTATGTACACACCAGGGTGGTCCAAAAAAGTAAAGTCGGAATTTTATTGCTTCTATGCCGAAAAAATTATAACTCTGTTTCTTATTTTGAAATAAAAAAATATTTAGAGGTCGCTCAAAGCGCTCAAAGTTTTCCATGTACTTTGTATGAGGAAAAACCATTTTCACGTAGTAATGGTATAAAAGTCTTGAGAATCTATATTCTTCGATCGGAAAACTTTTTTCTCTCTTCAGAAGACTGAGTAATATTACCCAATTATATATTTAACCATTCTTTATTATTAACTACATTTTATAGGATCCCTCGAAACCCAAAAAATTGCAATATGGGTACCCATAGAAAATCATTATTACATATTAAATAATTGTAAAATAAACAATTGGGTATTATTACTGGAAGTCTTCTGAAGACAAGCAAAATTTTCGAATCGAAGCGCTAAATATTTTTTGAGTATAAAAAATAGGTGTATAACTTTTTTTGGTATAGAAAAATCTTAGGGGGTGAGAGCACTAGAATTCCGACTTTACTTTTTCGCATGCGTTCATATATACCCTACAGGGAAAACTACCAGTTTTCGTTTCTGCCCAACTAGTTCAAGTTCTATCCGTTTGCAGTGTTGGTATTTGTAACAAGGCGATGTCCCACGAGATGTCGGCGAATTCATACCCCGTGTAAGGAACAATTATGCCATTTTGCATTGCATTAGAGTGTCCTTACTCAGGTCCGAGGTTGAAGTCCTTGGGCAGAAATTTTTTTCAAATTTTTTCAATGTATTTTTTGTTTAGGTTTTTTATTGTAATTTTGAAATTTACTTTTTTAAGAAGAAAAATATATATTTTTTTCAATTAATTTAATTTTTGTGGCTCAAATTTTATTTATTTTTTTTTCAAATGAAATTAGATTTTCAAATTTGTTATTTATATTTAAATTGAAATAATTGTATTGTTTGTATTTTTATTGACTGGTTTGGTTTTTCACTGCAGGGTATGAATATACATATGTACATATTTGTGTGTGTACTCTATTTGTCTAATTTGACGGTATTTTTCTTTCCCATTCTTGCAGGTTTCACATAGATAAGCGCTGCCAGCACCGATGTTCCTGGAAATGTTTAAGTATCGCCTTAATACTAGTAACAGTCGTCCTAAGCGCCATGTTGACCTACTTCGCAGGTGAGTTTCGTAGAAGTTCCTCGCACTTATCTCCATACATACATACATATGTATATATGTGTTTGTGTACTTATAAAGCGCATTAAATATGTGTGTGTGTGTGTGTGTAGAAATAATTAAAAGTTATTCTATCGAAGTAGAAAATGTGTATGTAGTAGTAAAATGAACGCAGTGCTTGTCTGTTGTTCTATTGAGGGAGTGCGCGGGAAAGGGTGAAAGCGCTTTGTTTGGAAACATCCTGAAGCTGTGTTTAAGTGTTTGGTGGAGTGCTTAGTTTGATCGACGTACACGCGCCTTTACAACTCTGCAAATTTATTTAGCTGGGCATATTTGGTTTGCAAGCGCAAATTAGTTTTCTTACGAGCTACGCAATGTCCATCGTTCGTTTTCAGCAGCGTCTATTTAGACAAATTGAATATTTTCGCCGTTTATCAGAATTAAAGCTCAATGTCCTCATACATATAATAATACTATCTATATGTATTTACTTGTATATGGTAGCGTCATTAGCCCAGCACAGATTCGCCTTAATATCCTCGGATAATGCCCTGTGACGTTGCTGCATAACGAGGCGAGCGTAATGGCAGTCATTGTTGAACCTTTTTCCACAAGCTTTTGTTACATTAATTAAGCGAAAAGGGATTTAATGACATTAGCAAACACAGAGATACTCAAATAGACAGCTCCTCAGATACTGTCAGCTGCTCAGCTGCGCAAATGTACATACATACCCTGTGCGGAAAATCTCTCGTGCGCTTCCAGTACATTTAGACCCAGTAGTGGTTCGCGATAAATGTCTTTTGCATGCAAGCAACTGGCGAATTTAACATGGCGATGTCCTAGGAAGTGTCAATTGCCCCCCGCTGCATCCCTTTTTCGATAGTTTCGAACTAATCCTAAATTCTATAGTTCCGAACCAGTTCTAAAATCGACAGACGAAAGAAAAAAGTATCATGATTTTTCAATCTTTTTGGCTCTTCCGTGTATGCGATGTTAAGTTATTTTGGAAGAAATGTGTTTTCAATTTGAAATTAAATTTGTTTGAATGATTGTAAGAAATGTACGTTTACATACCTTTAGCTGTAGCTGAGTTTTCAGAGGTGCTCGCTGTTATTTCTTAGATTCCAGACGGTCCCAGGATGTTGAAATGTTAACACACATTTTAGTTTTGTATTACCAAGCTATGAAAAAGCATCTGCGAAGCACAGAATAGAAGCGTATTTGAACGAAAAAGCCACCGAACACATATCTATGTAAAGTAAACAAGCCCCCTGCTGCATACCTTATTCGATAGTTCCGAACTTGTTCAAAATTCGACAAATAAGATCTAGTTCGTTCTGCATCCCTTTTTCTATAGCTCCGAACCAGTTCTAAATTCGTCACATTAGATTTAGATTTCTAGTGAAAAAAACTGAAAAAAATTAGTACCACTTTTCGCCGATTTTGTACTGGTGGGGATCTATTTCCTATCGGACTAGTTCCTTTTTGACGACAAAGACCTAGTACGGAACTAGAAATTTGATTCACTAGTCCGCGGTTTCCCTGCAGGGTACATACATAAGTACCTTCATACATATCAACTGCACACATCTTCCACCTGAGCTGAGGAGTGTGCATAACTATGTATGTATGTATACAACTATAGAATAAAGAGTAAATTCGCATGTGCAAATGTTTGTATGTGTTTGTTTGTAGACTATGCAAACTGGCATCATTTTAGGCTAATGTAATGTAAACACTTCATATGAGGTGCCGCTGCTGCTGTTGCCTGCGATGTTTCACCCTGTTTGTACAAAACAAACTTTGAACATCTCGACTTGTGTGAATTTGTGCGTGAGTGCGTATGGGTTTGTTTTAGAACCATACTGAATTAATAGTTGGTGTATTCAAATACATACTTATAATACAAGTTCTGTTTAGCTTTAAGCGATTTCAGGATTTAATTTACCACCCAGACCCAGCGAAGGAGGTAAATTATGAATTCCTAGAGAGTATCTTAAGTGGTTCTTTTTCGCACGGACCCTATTCCCTACTCTGCTCGTAAGTATGGAGTCAATCCACGCTACCATAGACTGCTGGCAGTTTTCTGGTTATTGCCACCGCCCTGAAATTAGTGAAGGCTCCCTCAATGTCCGTTTAGCCTGCTAGTATGTATTACTCAAATGCGAATGAATTTTCGATTGTAGTTACTACCCACTTTCAATAGTAATCTTTCAACAGATATACTGCAGATGATAGAACTATACCTTATGTGCAGGTCAGCAGCTTTTCAAGTGCATTTGCGACAAATGGTAAAAGGCTTATCTGCCCGATGTCCGTTGCCTTAAAATAATTTTAAGTGAATATGTATCTGATTTTGCAGCCAATTGTTTGGCTATAATAATTTAGATTACCTGGCTTAGGGATAAATATAACCCGCACCTCCCAAAAGGGGTTAGATACCTATCTCCTAAGCATCTTGCGTGGTTTTTTGAACATGCCAGGCATCACAAGACGCCGAAAGTTTAGCTGGTGCTACCTGGAAAGTGTGTACCCATTACAATCTTAAGATACTTCTAGGGAGAGAGCGACCAAAAGCTACCTACACGCAATGTACTATCCAGCGCCACATCCGACCTAGTTTCTTTCAGAACCTTGACACCTCATTTGTGCTCTCCCAGGTTCAATAAAACTCAAGCGAGGACTAAATATTTCTGTGCAGCTATAATCCTACTTTTGGATATGTTAAATTTGGCTCTATATTCGATCATCCGAGCTTAATGCTGGGACGGGACAGTTGGAAGCGATTACTCGATACCATTGTTGTATCAATTATATCAATTTTAATTTCACTCCGAAAGAAGGAGTGTTGCTTGCTGAAAGGAAAATCTGGAGAAAGCTGTAGCCCTATTTTGATGGCTTAAATACATACGAGTATGTATTGTATGTATTGTAAGAGTGTGCAGGGCTTGAAAAGACTTCCTCGTTGCTCAAGTAAAGCTTGTGTGGAAATAATTTGCTTGTCTGTTTACACCCTATCCCCATACGCAGTCCCAATATTTGACCAAGCAAATGGCTTTGACTCGACAAAGTTCCAAAATAGCTTCCATAAAATATCTGGCAAACGCACTCCAGCAGAAATTCATTAAGACAGGTTACATAAATGCTTGCACATACTCCCCCTCTGTGGTATTTACGGTTGAATGTAGCATTTTTGCAATATAAATGGTGGTTGGTATGAGAGTAAAGTGGCAAGATTTTTCCTCCATCAATTACTCCGCGGTCACAAATGGAGAATCACTGCAATGCGAAAAGCACTGAAAGTTGAACAGATAAATGGCAGTTGTGGTGAATATCAGTAAATATGGTAGCAGATAATAAATTGTAAGCGAACCCCAAATAACCGGTAAAGAGCACAGCAATCAGTCGGTGAGGAGCGAGGGCACACTGAATTTCGGATTCTGTCTGCTATTAGAAAACAGACAGCGAGCTGAAGGTGCACGTATTGTGTGGCAAGTATAGTTAATGGTTGTTGGGGAGCGGTTAGCAGCAGTCGAATAGCTAGTGCGTACAGCTGGTGGAAGTAGTACTGCGTTAGCAAGATGGAACCGATGCTGAAAGCCACACCAGCAAAATGTGCACCTGTGCGTCGGTGTGATTGCGTGGATGTATGTACAAAGCATAAATATTCCCAAAGTACTTTTGGCTGATGAACCCGCTGTCGCTGCGTGCTGCAGAAATTCAGTGGTGCATTTTTACGTTGCATGCCCCACCAGTCGCGCTGCTTCCACTGTGTGTGTTGTTTTGGCTTAGAGCACCCTCGCAAGCACTTTGGCAAATTTTCGGATGTACATATGTATGTGTTACACAACCATGATTTGTTTCGGTGTTTGTGTGGATGCATGCCCCAGCCAGGATGGCTTACGAACAAAGCTACACGAGAAGAAGAAAATCCCCAACTGTTGCAGATGTATTGGAAACTTGGTATGTATCTGCTGCG